>NC_086453.1:248655051-248955051 GCF_028390025.1 Pseudophryne corroboree | reverse complement strand
AGAGTTTTGACTATACAAATGATTAGAATAATACAAAGAAGATATTTATACTATATTCTTTGTGTTTTTCATATAATTTATATAGTCAAAACTCTGGGGTATACATTAGTATGACAGGAAAGGCTCTGCCTCACCTCGCCACACGTCTCACTGTTTTTTTTGTAATCTCCTGTATAACTCTCAATGATACTTCACTACCGTTCACAATAGTAGTGATGTTGTACCTTGCTGATACTTTTGTTTATTGTTACACATTGGCATCCTTTTTATACGATTGCAGATCACAGGGAATATTTGTATTGTTTGAAATAAATATCATTAAATCTAAACAGCTAACAGCTGCTATCTTATAACTAGACCTTTGATCAAGCTCTGTTAATGTTGTGCAAGCAATGTGCTTCTGCTATTGTATATGAAACTCAGTCACCTCATTAAGGGGGACATGTACCAAGCAGTGATAAAAGTGGAGTATAGAGCCAGTGGAGAAGTTTCCCATGGCAACCAATCAGCTGCTCTGTATATGTATATAGTATGCAAATTAGAACTGTTACATCAATGCTGATTGGTTGCCATGGGCAACATCTCCACTGACTCACTTCTCCACTGTTATCACTGCTTAGTACATGTCCCCCTAAGAGTACAAAGAACATCACTCCTGAAATACAATAAGAATTCTTTGGACATAAGTAAAAGGATTTTAAATGGAAAAAAAGGTACCATAGCAAAAATACCTTGCAATATTTTAATTAAGAACAAAAATATAAAACTATTGATCGTTCAACATGAGAAAATTCACATGATAGGTTATTGCCACTGGTAGAATAACAGGTATTGAATTAAATGAACCAAGATTTGATCATAGCAGCCATTATATACCAACATCATGACCTTAACAAAGGGGTTCTCCATGAAAGCGGCTAGTTTAGTGATGTTTTTTAGTTTGGTATGTAACTACAATAACAAATTACATAGCAAGGTACAGTTGGCTATATTATCTAATTATAATCCTAACTACAGCTTTTTATTAACATATATTATCAATCATTAAGATCATTATTATTATCTACATAAATGTGATATAAATTAAGAAAAAACAAGCAAATAATGTATTAAGAATGGCTATTTATACACCAAAACATAGTCCATAAAATATGATTGAAATTGTTCCGGATTCTTGTTGGAAATTAGTTGAGGTTAAATATCCATCCAATATAGCACTGAAAAATGTGTTTAAATTAGAGATGAGCAGTTCGATCGGCTTCAGATCTTTTCACCAACTTATTACAAGTTTATATCTATCTGAACCTCTCGTCTTTAGTTTATATGTAGGGTAATGGGTTTGCATTATATTTAAAAGATAGCTCACACAGCGCATATAGTTGGCAGATTTAAAAACACAATTTACATATTTTCATAAACATAAATTCATATAAGTCACGTTATATTCATGCTGATGAGGTTCATAAAAAATCCAAATCCAAATAATGGGGGTAATACAGACTGCAATGTTGCATTGACAGTGATCGCAGTCTGAATTTTTTTGTGGAGTGCGCACGCGCACCCTGGGAGCCCAGTGAGATGCTAAAAGCATTTCAGGGCTGTGATCGTCTCTGCCTGATTGACATGCAGAGGCGGTGGGGGGCATGTCAATGGCATTAGAATGCCATTGGCGGGGCACAGGCCGGACAACTCAGGCGTGTCCGGACTATTGGGGGGTGGGCTGTGGTGGCTGCGTGATGTCACATACAGCCGCTGTGATCCAGGACGCGGCGGGTGGCTCCCTGCCAGAGCGGAGGAGCTGCGCAAGCAGGGAGCTACTCACTGGTGCAAAAGCATCGCCGCAATGCAATGCTTTTGCACCAGTGCTGGGGGGGGGGGAGAGCCAGACATGCGGGGTGAACTAGCCCTGTCCTGGGCGTCTGCCCGCATGTCTGAGAAAATTATTGTAGATGTGCTAAATTTAGTACATCTACGATCAGATCTGAATTAGGCCCAATGTTTGGGCATTGTTCAATTAATACTTGGAGGCTAATTATGGCAGGCTTGGGTAGACGTGCCCTTACCCACTCCGGGTGTAAGTTCAGCAAAAGAAGTTGTTACCGGTGGTTAGTCCACACTGGTTTGCAGAGCTAGCAACAAAGGTTTGAGTGCATTGTCCTTTTAGTATCCCAGTGAAGCCTTCCAAGCATAGTCTCCTAGTTCAGGTCACCTGATGCATTTCGCTGCTCCTGGCAGCTTTATCAAAGGTCCCTGGCATTTTTTCATTTCACAGTGATGTAATTTGCTTTTTTTAACAGAACCAAATTAACAATAGGGAAAAGGTGACTACAGCTCCAGGCCTTCATATACAAATAGGTACATCATCATGGAAACATGATGATAATCACCCACACACATGGTTAGCAATAAATAAGCTTTACAACTGTATTTCCATTTGACTAACATAAAAATGCAATTTTTTCTGTTTTACATATATAGCAGTGGCAAATGCAGGATTTCCAACTGCGTGGTTTTAGAGTGCATGTGGCCAGTCCTTGAAGAGGGCACTACTGGCTGACACAATTTAAAAAATTCACCAGTGTTGCTAATTATTTCATTTGTAATACTGAGGAAGGCTTTAAAAACATGCAGATCTAGTAAATGTGTATACAATTTGCTACAGTGGTTATGGTGTGGGCTAGAGATGGGGTTTTCCAGGCAGGAGGTTATGTACAGAATGTTGGGTGGCTTGGTGAGTTCCTATGTATGGAGGACGAGAACTTGAATGACCCAAATAGCTGTATATACAAGAGAGTACTGAATATGAGTGACACAGAAGACTGATGCAGCCAGACTAAACTAATGGGACTGGCAATAATTGGTTAGAGGCCAGACTAGAGCTGGTGGAATGGTCAAGGACCTTAAATGCAGGATGCCAATCAGGGCTAGGCTGGAAATCAATAAAAAGAGAAAACGCATGGAGACTGTGCTCAACCTTGGAGTGGTACTACAAGTTGCAGCTAAAATAAGTGGGATCATTACCTGATTCCATGTGGGGGTATACAGTGGGAAATAATTTCAGCGCATACCTTGTATGGGGATAAGGTTAATATACCAGTTGTCGGGATTCCGGTGTTCAGGAGACAGATGCTGGAATCCCAACATCTGGTGAAATACCGACGCCCAGAATCCCAACACACGATCAGTATTCTGACTCGTTTGGTGGGTCCTCACCCCCAACCAAGTGGGTAAAAAACCTGTAGCGAGTGAAGTGAGCCACCAGGCCCAATGTGTGGCAAGTGCAGTGGGACCACGAGGGGACTCATTGCCTCACTGCTGGGATTCTGGCTGACGGGATGCCACTGTCAGTATAGTGACAGCTGGCATTCAGCCAGCTGGGATATCATATGTATTCCCATGTATGAAATTGAATACATAAATAAATGATTTTCTATAGTCTTATTAAGATTTATAATCAATTGGACTTTATAAATATTTAAGAAATGAATATAAAGGATTGCACAGTTTGTATTACTAAAAAAGCCAGTGGATGATAGTGGGTATAAACCTAATACTGGTATACAAAACAAATAACACTACATACAACAAGCAAACATACTGTAACACACATGTGGGTCTGTAGTAAAAAGTAACTGCTCTATTGATAGAGGTAGCTTTTACGTTGGGAAATACGCCTAGGTGTTTTACTTTCATATGTGTATAAGTTGACAGTTCTTTTAGGTAGTGCACCATGTGTACAGTCTGTTTCATAAACAAGGTGTAATTCCTGGGAGGCAGTATTAACCTTGTGTGCAGCTTCTCAGAAATACCCATTAGAAATTCATGAAAGAACACTTAGGAAGGTTCATTGACTGGGTAGGGGGGCATCTGAAAGGGCTGGGAGAGGAAGAGGAACATCTGCCTTACAATAATTTCTGTTTTCTGATTTTTGTTGTATTTCTGTTTGTATTTTTTTCCCCTTCAGTAAGTTAAGTTGTTAGTGATTTTATTTGTTGTATTGTTTTTATTGTAGATGTAGTTACACTTGGTGGTACAATAATGTAAATGGGTTCTTTAACACTTACGTGTAGAGCAACTATTTAGGGGGTGAATTTTTGGTAATGTGCTTGTGTAATGGTTTTTTTACACTTACAGTTAGGTATACTATTTTAGGGGTAAAAAAAAAATTGACAGTGCTGGAAGCCAGGCTGGAATTGTCAATGCTGAAAACCAGGCTGGAACTGGCAATGCTGGTAACCAGGCTGGAACTGGCAATGCTGAAGCCAGTCTGGAACTGCAATGCTAGATGTTGGGATGGGACAAGCTGTGCTGGAAGCTAGGCTGGAACTGGCAGTGCTGGAAGCCAGGTTGGAACTGGCAATGCTAGATGCTGGGCTTAAACCAGCTGTGCTGGAAGCCAGGCTGGAAAAGGCAATTCTGAAAGCCAGACTGGAAGTCGTTGGGGCTGGGCTGCTGATCCTGACTGGCGCCAGGTTGTTGAATAACAAGCCAAACTGGGACTGGATAACTTGAACCAAATTGGAACTAGAATACTGAGTAGTACTGGAGCCAGATGGCTGAACTGAACTGGAACTGGAATATTGAGTAGGATTGGAACACTAAGTGTTCAGAGTGTGACTAGACAATTTTTAGAGAAGCAATCTGACCCATTAGGAAGAGAGGAGAAGTATCAGCAAACTGTGTTAACTGCCTAAGCCGCATTGGTCATATGTTTCAGGAGAAATTTCTCATATCTTGACATAGTCATTATTGACATGGGAGAGAAAAAGTGTGAGGTTGGAAGGTACTGCCTCCCCAAGAATCACAGCAGAAAATGTCATTACTGCATTCTAAAATGATATAAATCTGACACAGTCTGAGTCTATGTGGAATGAGTAGCAAAAATCTGAAGAGCAATGAAAAAAATATGTTGGGAATCCTAACAACCATTTTTCACAAAGTGTCTGGGCAGTGCTAGCATCACATTATTTTATAATGGGTTTCAATCATAAAATTTCTGGGTGAGATTGTGTGGAAGAATTGTTTTTTTTCCCCATTTATCTTTCTCTAATTGTTGGTCAATGTCTCACTCCCACGTTTTGGCGAATCACGGAACACTAAGAATGGTGTCTGCTAGGACTAGTTTTTATAACTGAGAGCTGGTGTGTCAGTACACAATTGCTCAAATTAATTGATGTCTTTTTGAAAAGCAATATGTTGCATTTAAAAAATTATTGACCTGCAGATATCTCTAATACTCTATATGAGGATTTATGTTTCTGGTAGTGATGTCACTGAAATAGTTGAGCTTCAGTTGTCTAGCCTGAAATATGCCCATGTCTACACAGTGTTTAAATGCTCCAAGATTCAAACCCAGTGGAGCTGGTCATTTAAAAAATCTGATTAGAGGAGGAGACCACTGATTAAATAGATTATCTATTAAGGGTATTCCAGTGACTCTTCAATCACAATGCACAACTTAATTTTAGTGCCTCTTGTCCATACTCTATTAAGGGTACTCCAGTTTCTCTTCAATCTCAATACACAGCTTAGTTTTAGTGCCTCTTATCCATTTCAGTTCTCTATTGAGGTTGTCTGATGAGAAATTGGGGTCTAATCTAATAGCCCTCATCAGAGATTCTTCTGCAGAGTACAAAGATCAACAGGTTAGAGGTTCAGCCTTGTCACGTGCCATTCTTAAAGAGGGCATAGAAAGAGATTTATATTTATTTTGGTAAAGGGAGGTTGATAATGAGAGAAAAACATGATAACAGGCTGGACACAATCCCTTCTGCCCCAGAGCACCCACTATGAAACTAGTGGTGGATGAATGCCATGAAGCTCCAATCAATTCTGGTGTAGGTTTGCCAATTACTGAAATAAATTATGTTGAATATGGTAGAATCCAAAAATAGAATAAAAAACTGGAGGAAATATCTTGAGTGTTATGGTGGTATCCCTAACTCTTCTTTAATGGAGTGAATAAAGGACAATGCTCTTTAAGCACTCTGAGCTCTAACCAGCATTTTACCAGGATTATTTCCCCATCAAAAATACTGGTTATGGCATTTTGTTTAACTTTATCAAACATCGATTTGTTAAGGGGGAAGTATGTGAAATCAGCTCTATAAAGATACCATTTAATAATGCACTTATCTGCTTCCCAAACTGTAAGTTTGAAAGTTTCAGGAGTTTTATATAATCATCCATAACCTTCCCTTGTTTTTATAATAAGTGTCATACAGTATTAACTGATAAGATTTCCAACAAATCCAGTCTTCAGTTGAACAATGTAGAGATAACTTAAGGAACACTAGGGCATGGAAAGGCCAAGTCATTACTCCAATGGGTTGATTGGCACTTAGCATAAATGTCTGTGTCCCTGTAATAGTTAATGAATGTGAAAATAAGTTTCTTGTGGGTAAGAAAATCGTGTGAAGTCCCTAAATGGTTGGAGCAGGATCCAGAAGTTAGACAGCTGGTGGGTATGGAATGTATGTACAGTATGTGTGTAGCTTGAGGATGCTGTAGATTTGAGGACATGTCCAAAATGGATCCAGCACCCAATTAATCTCACCATCCATGATCAATATACCTTCTTGTAGGAACCAAACTTTGTCAAGAATCACATCAGAGAAGACCAATTGATCTTGATTGGGAGAATAAACATTCAAAATTGTGAAAATTTGTTTATTTATTTATTTATCAGTTATTTATATAGTGCACACATATTCCGCAGCACTTTACAGAGAATATTTGCCTATTCACATCAGTTCCTGCCCCAGTGGAGCTTACAATCTATTTTCCCTACCACAGGTACACACAAACACATTCACACTATGGTTAATTTTGTTGGGAGCCAATTAACCTACCAGTATATTTTTGGATTGTGGGAAGAAACCGGAGTACACGGAGGAAACCCACGCAAGTACGGGAAGAATATACAAACTCCGCACAGTTAGGACCATGGTGGGAATCGAACCCATGACCTCAGTGCTGTGAGGCAGTAATGCTAACCATTAAACCATCCGTACTGCCCAAAAACTCATACAAGCAGGCAATTCCCCTCATCTAAACTATGTACTGTAGTATTCATCTGGGATAGCCATTTGGCATACCGCTACATATTTAGCCACAAGGCATGTGAGACTGATATACAACACTTGTATATTTGTGTGTGATTGAGTGTCTGAATCTGTATATGAAGTGCCACAATATAGTAGCTGCATCTTAGTAGCATTGCATTGCGAATCAGACACATTTTTTGTAAAAAAAAAGGATGCCCAGCTAGCAGAGTTGCATGGGACCTGGCAGCTCACTTGTGTTAGTCATCTCATGCTGCATGGCATATTGAGGCTGGATGTATGAGGACACGTGTAGATTTGCTTTGTATGTCATTCTAGAAATATGTGGTGAGATAGAAGACATTGCCAAGATGTGGGGTGATGGGAAAGTATATGAAATGGAGCAGGACAATATCAGCCTTGTCACCATGTAGGAAATGGAGGGCCTTGGCTCTCTTCCTGAGGATATTCTGGCCTTTAGCATTTATTGAAACATTATGTATTACGAGTCATATACAATATATTTAAAATTGTAAACACAAGAGAAAACATGGAGGCTTATCTGTCCTTTTTCCACTACCGTCTCTTAAAAAAGGCTTCCTATAAATCTTAAAGATTTATAAGTTAAATATTGGATAAAACAAGCATAGCTTTAGAAAATCACAAAATGTTACTGAAGTTCTAAATCAAATTGTAGTTACTGTATATTACTGTAGTACCTGTTATCCTTATGGATGCTTCTAAAACAAGGTTAAACCAGGGCAGTAGATGGATGTGTTAAGAATAAGACACACTTCAGAAATCATTTTGGGCAAGGTGCCCATACCTGACATTTTTGATCAATTTGACTTTTTTAGGAGATAGGATCAATTTGCTTATTACCTCATGTACAGTAAATACTTAAAATTCTGTACCATTAAGAAAGGTGTTTACAGACAAGACATGTACATTTACAATATCCAGTGGCATTTGGTTACTGGATACAGCATGAATTAAACATCAACACACATTGCATCACAGAGTTTTAGAAACAAAGTATAAATATATTACAATGTCAGTATCATTCAAATAGTCATCACAGTTTACTTAATTAGACCTTTACCAATAAGACAGTAATTTTACCATATTGTTCAATTTCTGCATTTCAAAGAGGCACCTGATGTAACATATGTAGACACTATATCACAAGTACAATATAAATCAAACATTAAAAACTAAAAATGATCATTCCATTGATGTAGACTAGAGCATTTGTTTCAAAACTCGGTCCTCAAGGAGTACTAATACTGTAGTTAAGGTTTTAAAAATATACAGAGATCAGCACAAATGGTTCAATCATATTAACCGAGGCACTACTGAAGTCACATATGGCCAAGCATGGATATACTTAAAACCTGGGCCATTACTGCTCCTTGAGGACTGAGTTTGGGAACCACTGCGGTAGTCCAGCATGTAGCACATACTGTTGTCTCATAAAGTTGGGGTCATGGGTTAAGTTACGTCCAGGACCCTAGCTGTGTAGTATGTGTATGTTCTCCCCATGTTGGATGTTGGTTTGCTATGGATTCGTCCCACAGTACAAAGACATGCTGGTAAATTGGGTTTGTTTATTTCAGAATTACAGTAGCTCTAGAGAACACAGATTATAAAATCCATCAAGGAAGAGACTTGTGAATATATATTTTCTGTAAAATGCTGCATAATGCGTAAACTGCATAAAAAGCTGCCAATGAATAGATGCTAATAAGTGTGAAAGCTATCATCTGTAGCTTTACTTTTTAATTTCCTTTTAGAACCTATAACTCCTTCTTATTGTGGTATTTAGGCACCCAGAGTGGTGCTGATGATGCTAATAAACGTCAATAAAACCATGTCATTATTAATCTCAGACTCCCAGCACATTGAAGCACAGATAGTGGAAAAATATATTTAATCTGTGAAATCAATTCAGCTTTGCCATGTTTGCAAAAAATAAAAATGTAATGTTAAAAGTTAATTTTCATTTTTCATGTGGCACTTAAACTCTGGGGTTACATATTAAATGACAAAAAAAACACTTAGATTGCAAGTTATTTAAACTAATATACCATAATTATTAGAGATGTGCACCGGAAATTTTTCGGGTTTTGTGTTTTGGTTTTGGATTCAGTTCCACTGCCATGTTTTGGATTCGGATGCATTTTGGCAAAACCACCCTGAAAAATATTTGTCGGATTCGGGTGTGTTTTGGATTTGGGTGTTTTTTTTCAAAAAACCCTCAAAAACAGCTTAAATCATAGAATTTGGGGATCATTTTGATCCTATAGTATTATTAACCTCAATAACCATAATTTCCACTCATTTCCAGTCTATTCTGAACACCTCACAATATTATTATTATTCCTAAAATTTGTACCGAGGTTGCTGGATGACTAAGCTAAGTGACCCAATGGGCGGCACAAACACCTGGCCCATCTAGGAGTGGCACTGCAGTGGCAGACAGGATGGCAATTAAAAATTTGGCCCCAAGCATCACTGTTATGCACACCAGTGCCTGCAGGAAAGTACTGGTGTCAGAACTATTATGCAAAACAAATGGACTCACAGACAGACTGGGGAATATGACATAACGTACACAGAAGGTGATAGGGTAACAAAATACACACAAGGTGAACAGAGAAGCCCAGAGGCTAAGGAACTGGGTATCTCCCTTGTATTAGAACTGCTCAGATGGGAAAAGCAAGATGTTGTGTTTTAATACGTAGAGAACCCGAAATGCTGTTGCTAAGGGCAACAGCAAAACCCTAAAGGGTTACCAACGGGTGTGGCAGTAAACTCCTTGGTCAGAGATGGAATGATAGACACAAGGAGAGTCTCCACAATCCTAATTCTCACTTGCAGTGCACAGGTTCAGCTTACTGCCACTAAACTGACCCCTGACACCTAGCACAGTGAGACAGGATTAGACAGGCAAGTCTTAGAATACAGCTGCAAACTTGCTAAGTTCACAGAGTAGTAACAGAACCCCAGCAAGCTAAACGACTGACTCCAGTCTTACTGCTAGGTCTGGATTGGCAGAGTGTAATACCAAATCCCCAGGCCTATTTGCAGTAAGCAACAAACAAATACAAAGCTACACAGTACTGGTTAACTTTCAGGAACTGACTAACCAACAAAGATTCAGCAGCATCTGCTTACCCTGAGAAGAGGCCTTATAAAGCAGGTGCTGTCCACGCCCCACTCAGACCTCACAGACTGTGAGCACAAAAACCAGCACCGGATCCCCTGCCGTGCACAGAGCCTATAACCACTGCACAGCAAAAGACCCGAACCGGAGCATCAGCTGCGCTCAGGTTACTCCGCTAGCACTTGTCTCCCGGTTGCCATGACGACGTGGCAGCACAGGGCAGGAGACCCTAACAGTACCCCCCCTCTGACGAGGGGTCAAAGAACCCCTACCACCGGGTTTATCGGGGAACTGCGAGAAGAAAGAGCGTATCAGTCTGGGGGCATGAAGATCACAACTGCGCACCCACGACCGCTCCTCCGGGCCATACCCCTTCCAGTGCACCAAAAATGACAGCCGACCCCGAACCACCTTGGAGTCAAGAATCCTTTCAACAACAAACTCCCTCTGGCCACGTATCAGAAGAGGGGAAGGTCTTCCACTGGAAGAAGGATTACTAATCGCCCGTTTTAAAAGGGAACAATGAAATGTTTTATTGATACCCAAAGAACGGGGCAGATCTAACTGAAATGCCACCGGATTGATAACCCTGGTGATCTTATAAGGGCCGATGAACCGGGGGCCTAACTTATGAGATGGCTGTCTCAACTTCAAATTCTTAGTAGACAACCAGACGAAGTCTCCTAATTTGAAGCTGCAGGGTCTTTTCCGCTTATCAAAAACCCTTTTGGTCACTAATGACACAGACACAAGGGCTTTCTTCACTTTCCGCCAAATACCTCTAAGGACCGAAACCACAGAGGAACCACCAGGCGTGGAGTCCAGGGAGTCAAAAGAATTGGCCTTAGGATGATGCCCATACACACAAAGGAAGGGAGAGATCCCTGTAGCAGAGTGAGCCGCGTTGTTATAGGCAAACTCCGCCATGGACAGATGAGCAACCCAGTCAGTCTGACACTTGGAGACATAACACCTGAGGAACTGCTCCAAGGACTGGTTCACCCTTTCAGTCTGCCCATTAGACTGCGGATGGTAGCCTGACGACAAGCTGACAGAAATCTGGAGATCGGAACAAAATGCCCTCCAGAATTTGGCCACAAACTGGGATCCGCGGTCAGAGACCACATCAAGTGGCAACCCGTGGAGATGCACAACATGCAGCATAAATAATTCAGACAGGCGTCTGGCCGATGGCAGCCCAACCAGTGGAACGAAGTGCGCCATCTTCGAAAACCTGTCAACGACAACCCAGATGGCTGTCATCCCCGAGGATTTGGGCAAGTCCACCACAAAATCCATTGAAATGTGGGTCCATGGCTTAGATGGGATAGAGAGTGGATGTAATGGGCCAACAGGAACCCCTCTAGGAGTATTATTTCGGGCACAGATGTCACATGCCCGAACCCACTGATCCACATCCTTAGCCACCGAGGGCCACCACACCGCCCTAGATAGCAACTCCCGAGTTCTGGCAATACCCGGGTGACCTGCCGACTTCTTGGCATGGAATTCCAGGAACACTCGCTGTCTTAACCTAGGAGGCACAAACAAAAGACCTACCGGAAGGTCTGGAGGAGCCTGCTCCTGTGCTCTAAGGACTAATGATAAGAGGTCCTGGGTAATGCCCACTTTAATACATGATGGGGAAACAATGGGCAACGGCTCCTCGGTGGTCTCCTGGATTGGAGCAAAACTCCGCGAGAGCGCATCAGCCTTGATGTTTTTTGACCCTGGGCGATATGTTATCAAAAAATTAAAGCGAGCAAAAAACAAAGCCCATCGTGCCTGCCTGGCATTGAGACGCTTTGCTGACTCTAAATATGCCAGATTCTTATGGTCAGTGAGAATTGAGACCACAAACTTAGCCCCCTCAAGCCAGTGTCTCCACTCCTCGAGTGCATCCTTAATAGCCAACAATTCCCGGTTACCCACGTCATAATTCATCTCGGCAGGCGAAAATTTACGGGAAAAGTAAGCACAGGGATGAAGGCGATTATCAGACACTCCCATCTGAGAAAGCACTGCCCCAATACCCATCTCAGAGGCATCCACCTCCACCACAAAAGGACGCTCTGGATCTGGGTGTCACAGCACCTTGGCCGAAACAAATGTCCTTTTGAGACGGGCAAAAGCCGCTTTAGCCTCACAAGACCAGTGAGCAACATCCGCCCCTTTCTTAGTGAGTGCCACCAAGGGCGCCACTATAGCCGAAAATCCAGCGATAAATCGTCTATAAAAATTCGCAAAGCCCAGGAAACGCTGAAGCGCCTTCAAACTAGTGGGCTGCACTCAATCCAGGACTGCCTGTACCTTGGAACCCTCCATTTGGAAACCTTCTGGGGAGATAATATATCCTAGAAATGCGATTTGCTGAACTTCAAATTCGCACTTCTCCAGCTTCGCCCCAAGCCGGTGGTCTCTGAGTTTCTGGAGGACTAAGCGTACATGCTTCCGATGTTCCTCCAGGGAATGGGAGAAGATTAGGATGTCATCTAAGTATACAACTAAGAATCTATCCAAATATTCCCTGAGCACATCATTCATGAAATCCTGGAAGACTGCCGGGGCATTACAGAGCCCAAAAGGCATCACCAAATATTCATAATGCCCTGAGTGGGTATTAAAGGCAGTCTTCCATTCATCCCCCTCTCTTATTCGGATTAGATTGTACGCACCGCGTAGGTCAATCTTAGAAAAAATGGTGGCAGTACGAAGCTGGTCAAACAAGACCGAAATGAGAGGCAGTGGGTATGAGTTTTTAATCGTGATACGGTTCAATTCCCTGAAGTCGATGCAGGGTCGCAACGAACCGTCCTTTTTACACACGAAGAAGAACCCCGACCCAACTGGAGACTGTGAAGGTCTGATAAATCCCTTAGCCAAGTTCTCCTGAATGTACTCTACCATAGCCTGAGTCTCAGGACGTGACAGGGAGTACAACCTGCTCTTGGGAAGCTTAGCATTTGGCAACAAATCAATGGCACAGTCATAGGGGCGATGGGGAGGTAGTACCTCTGCAACTTTTTTGGAGAACACGTCCGCAAAATCTGCATAACACCCTGGCAATCCTGGCAAACTTAGCTGCGAGAGCCTGACTGGAAGGCTCAAGCAACTCCTGAAACAATCAGTACCCCAACTAAGAATCTCCCCAGAGACCCAGTCAAATTGAGGATTGTGGGCCCTTAACCAGGGTAACCCCAACACCAATGGGGCAAAAGTACAGACAGTCACATAAAAGGACAATTTTTCAGAGTGTGTGGCTCCAATAAACAAAGAAATCTGGCTAGTGCAAGAGGTAATTTTACCTTGGGATAATGGTTCTCCGTTTAACCCACAAATCTCAATTTCCGATGCCAAGGGTACTAAGGGAACAGAGTGTTTCAGGGCGAATTGGCGGTCCATAAAAACCCCGTCGGCCCCACTGTCCACAAAGGCCTCAGTCTTGACAGTTTGACCGAGGATCTTCAAGGTCACCGGAATGATAAAAGTCTTCTTGGGAAATTCTGACTTCTGGCCTGACAGGATATTTCCCATCACCCTCAGGCCCTGAAGTTTTCCGGCTTTTCTGGGCATGATACTACCACATGACCTTTATTCCCACAGTACAAACACAACCCCTGCTGTCTCCTCCGCGTCTTCTCACGCGAGGAGAGGCGGGTAGCCCCAATCTGCATAGGCTCCTCGGAAAATTCCTCAGAGTCTGAGGTTCCCTTGGGAAGGAAGGAAATCTCAGTCTCCCTTTCAAGCCTACGCTCTCTCAGCCGTCTATCCACCCGGATGGATAACTACATGAGCTGATCCAAGCTATCAGGCAAGGGATATTGTACCAGTTGGTCCTTTATCTGGTTAGAAAGACCTCTTCGGTACTGGTGTCTTAGGGCTGGGTCATTCCAGTGGGTATCATGGGCCAACCTCCGAAACTCCGTACAGTAAACCTCAACTGGCCTTCGCCCTTGCTTAAGGATCGAAATCTGAGCCTCGGCTGAGGCCGTCTTGTCAGGGTCATCATACAACATGCCCAGTGCCGTAAAAAAAGCATCAACACTTTTAAGCGACTGACAGTCAGGCTGCAACCCATATGCCCAGACCTGTGGGTCTCCTTGTAGCAAGGAAATCACTATGCCCACCCGCTGAATCTCCGACCCAGAAGACTGAGGCCTAAGCCGGAAGTATAGCTTGCAGCTCTCCTTGAAACAAAAGAACTGCGAGCGATCTCCAGAAAAACGATCCGGGAGATTTACTTTCGGCTCCTTAACCCCTGCAGGTGCTGCTGTTGCGGGAGCTCCGCCAGCAGCCTGGGAGGTGTGCATTTTAATGGACAAATCATTAAATTGTCGAGTCAGGACCTGCACCTGATCGACCACCTGTTGCAACGTATTTTGAGGGGTATGCTCCATATTCCCACAAAATTTCAACAGGAGTATTAGGCTGCTGAATATGTTATGCACACCAGTGCCTGCAGGAAAGTACTGGTGTCAGAACTGTTATGCAAAACAAATGGACTCACAGACAGACTGGGGAATATGACATAACGTACACAGAAGGTGATAGGGTAACAAAATACACACAAGGTGAACAGAGAAGCCCAGAGGCTAAGGAACTGGGTATCTCCCTTGTATTAGAACTGCTCAGATGGGAAAAGCAAGATGTTGTGTTTTAATACGTTTAGAACCCGAAATGCTGTTGCTAAGGGCAACAGCAAAACCCTAAAGGGTTACCAACGGGTGTGGCAGTAAACTCCTTGGTCAGAGATGGAATGATAGACACAAGGAGAGTCTCCACAATCCTAATTCTCACTTGCAGTGCACAGGTTCAGCTTACTGCCACTAAACTGACCCCTGACACCTAGCACAGTGAGACAGGATTAGACAGGCAAGTCTTAGAATACAGCCGCAAACTTGCTAAGTTCACAGAGTAGTAACAGAACCCCAGCAAGCTAAACGACTGACTCCAGTCTTACTGCTAGGTCTGGATTGGCAGAGTGTAATACCAAATCCCCAGGCCTATTTGCAGTAAGCAACAAACAAATACAAAGCTACACAGTACTGGTTAACTTTCAGGAACTGACTAACCAACAAAGATTCAGCAGCATCTGCTTACCCTGAGAAGAGGCCTTATAAAGCAGGTGCTTTCCACGCCCCACTCAGACCTCACAGACTGTGAGCACAAAAACCAGCACCGGATCCCCTGCCGTGCACAGAGCCTATAACCACTGCACAGCAAAAGACCCGAACCGGAGTATCAGCTGCGCTCAGGTTACTCCGCTAGCACTTGTCTCCCGGTTGCCATGACGACGTGGCAGCACAGGGCAGGAGACCCTAACAATCACATGATGCAAAGATTAAAAAAAAAAAAAAAGATAAGATGGAATTGTTCTTGGGCCCTCCCACCCACCCTTATGTTGTATAAACAGGACATGCACACTTTAACAAACCCATCATTTCAGCCACAGGGTCTGCCACACGACTGTGGCTGAAATGACTGGTTGGTTTGGGCCCCCACCAAAAAAAGAAGCAATCAATCTCTCCTTGCTCAAACTGGCTCTACAGAGGCAAGATGTCGACCTCATCATCATCCTCCTATTCCTCACCCCTTTCACTGTGTACATCCCCCTCCTCACAGAGTATTCATTCGTCCCCACTGGAATCTACCATCTCAGGTCCCTGTGTACTTTATGGAGGCAATTGCTGGTGAATGTCTCCACGAAGGAATTGATTAAAATTCATTTTGATGAACATCATCTTCTCCACATTTTGTGGAAGTAACCTCATACGCCGATCGCTGACAAGGTGACCGGCTGCACTAAACACTCTTTCGGAGTACACACTGGAGGGGGGGAAACTTAGGTAAAATAAAGCCAGTTTGTGCAAGGGCCTCCAAATTGCCTTTTTCCTGCCAGTATACATACGGACTGTCTGACGTGCCTACTTGGATGCTGTCACTCATATAATCCTCCACCATTTTTCAATGGTGACAGAATCATATGCAGTGACAGTAGACGACATGTCAGTAATCGTTGGCAGGTCCTTCAGTCCGGAGCAGATGTCAGTTTTCACTCCTGACTGCCCTGCATCACCGCCAGTGTGTGGTTTTGGAAATCTGATCCTTTTACTGGCAGCTCCAGTGGCAGGAGAAAATGAAGGAGGAGCTGTTGGCGGGTCACGTTCCGCTTGACTTGACAAGTGTCTCACCAGCAGGTCTTTGAACATCTGCAGACTTGTGTCTGCCAGAAAGAGAGATACAACGTAGGCTTTAAACCTAGGATCGAGCACGGTGGCCAAAATGTAGTGCTCTGATTTCAACAGATTGACCACCCGTGAATCCTGGTTAAGCGAATTAAGGGCTCCATCCACAAGTCCCACATACTTTGCGGAATCGCTCCATTTTAGCTCCTCCTTCAATCTCTCCAGCTGCTTCTGCAAAAGCCTGATGAGGGGAATGACCTGACTCAGGCTGGCAGTGTCTGAACTGACTTCACGTGTGGCAAGTTCAAAGGGTTGCAGAACCTTGCACAACGTTGAAATCATTCTCCACTGCGCTTGACTCAGGTGCATTCCCCCTCCATTGCCTATATCGTAGGCAGATGTTTAGGCTTGAATGGCCTTTTGCTGCTCCTCCATCCTCTGAAGCATATAGAGGGTTGAATTCCACCTCGTTACCACCTCTTGCTTCAGATGATGGCATTTTCAGGAGTGTTTGCTGGTGCTCCAGTCTTCGGCACGCGGTGGCTGAATGCTGAAAGTGGCCCGCAATTCTTCGGGCCACCGACAGCATCTCTTACACGCCCCTGTCGTCTTTTAAAAAATTCTGCACCACCAAATTCAATGTATGTGCAAAACATGGGACATGCTGGAATTTGCCCACATGTAATGCACGCACAATATTGGTGGCGTTGTCCAATGTCACAAATCCCCAGGAGAGTCCAATTGGGGTAAGCCATTCTGCGATGATGTTCCTCAGTTTCCATAAGAGGTTGTCAGCTGTGTGCCTCTTATGGAAAGCAGTGATACAAAGCGTAGCCTGCCTAGGAAAGATTTAGCGTTTGCAAGATGTTGCTACTGGTGCCGCCGCTGCTGTTCTTGCTGCGGGTGGCAATACATCTACCCAGTGGACTGTCACAGTCATAAAGTCTTGAGTCTGCCCTGCTCCACTTGTCCACATGTCCATGGTTAAGTGGACATTGGGTACAACTGCATTTTTTAGGACACTGGTGAGTCTTTTTCTGACGTCTGTGTACATTCTCGGCATCGCCTGCCTAGAGAAGTTGAACCTAGATGGTATTTGGTACCGGGGACACACTACCTCAAGAAATTCTCTAATTCCCTGTGAATTAACATCGGATATCGGACGCACGTCTAACACCAACACAGCTGCCAAGGCCTGAGTGATCCGCTTTGCAACAGGATGACTGCTGTGATATTTCATCTTCCTCGCAAAGGACTGTTGGACAGTCAATTGCTTACTGGAAGTAGTACAAATGGTCTTCCGACTTCCCCTCTGGGATGACGATCGACTCCCAGCAGCAACAACAGCAGTGCCAGGAGCAGTAGGCGTTACACTCAAGGATGCATCGGAGGAATCCCAGTCAGAAGAGGACTCGTCAGACTTGCCAGTGACATGGCCTGCAGGACTATTGGCGTTCCTGTCTAAGGAGGAGGAAATTGACACTGAGGGAGTAGGTGGTGTGGTTTGCGGGAGCTTG
Organism: Pseudophryne corroboree; assembly: GCF_028390025.1. Classification (NCBI taxonomy): domain Eukaryota; kingdom Metazoa; phylum Chordata; class Amphibia; order Anura; family Myobatrachidae; genus Pseudophryne; species Pseudophryne corroboree. Next base: position 248,937,140 of record NC_086453.1, on the reverse strand, counting down.
GGTACAAGAGGAAGGGATTTAGTTGTTAGTGGACTGCTTCCGCTGTCACCCAAAGTTTTTGAACTTGTCAATGACTTCTGATGAATGCACTCCAGGTGACGTATAAGGGAGAATGTTCTTAGGTGGTTAACGTCCTTACCCCTACTTATTACAGCTTGACAAAAGCAACACACGGCTTGACACCTGTTGTCCACATTTCTGTTAAAATAATTCCACACCAAAGAGGTGATTTTTTTTGTAATTTGACCAGGCATGTCAATGGCCATATTCATCCCATGGACAACAGGTGTCTCCCCGGTGCCTGACTTAAACAAACCACCTCACCATCAGAATCCTCCTTGTCAATTTCCTCCTCAGCACCAGCAACACCCATATCCTCATCCTGGTGTACTTCAACAGTGACATCTTCAATTTGACTGTCAGGAACTGGACTGTGGGTGCTCCTTCCAGCACTTGCAGGGGGCGTGCAAATGGTGGAAGGCGCCACCTCTTCCCGTCTAGTGTTGGGAAGGTCAGGCATCGCAACCGACACAATTGGACTCTCCTTGGGGATTTGTGATTTAGAAGAACGCACAGTTCTTTCCTGTGCTTTTGCCAGCTTAAGTCTTTTCATTTTTCTAGCGGGAGTATGAGTGCTTCCATCAGCCATGAACATAGGCCAGGGCCTCAGCCGTTCCTTGCCACTCCGTGTCATAAATGGCATATTGGCAAGTTTACGCTTCTCCTCAGATGCTTTTAATTTTGATTTTTGGGTCATTTTACTGAACTTTAGTTTTTTGGATTTTACATGCTCTCTACTATGACATTGGGCATCGGCCTTGGCAGACGACGTTGATGGCATTTTATCATCTTGGCCATGACTAGTGGCAGCAGCTGCATGAGGTGGAAGTGGATCTTGATCTTTGCCTATTTTACCCGCCACATTTTTGTTCTCCATTTTTTAATGTGTGGAATTATATGCCAGTAATATATCAATAGCAATGGTCTACTGTACTGTCTGTACTACTACTGCTGGTCACCAAAATACTGCACTGTCCTACTATATAATGCTTACAACAATGCAGCACAGATATGGATACTTCAAGTGATACGGAGCTGCAAGATACAGCAATGGCCTACTGTACTACTGTATATGTATACTGGTGGTCACCACAATGCTGCACTGTCTTACTATATACTGCTCACAAACAACAATGCAGCACAGATATGGATAGTATACTTGACACAGAGCTGCAAGATACAGCAATGGACTACTGTACTGTACAACTATATACTGTTGGTCACCAAAATGCTGCACTCTCTTACTATATACTTCTTACAACAACAATGCAGCACAGATATGGATAGTATACTTGACACAGAGCTGCAAGATACAGCAATGGATTACTGTACTCTACAACTATATACTGTTGGTCACCAAAATGCTGCAGTGTCCTACTATATACTGCTCACAACAACAATGCAGCACAGATATGGATAGTATACTTGACACAGAGCTGCAAGATACAGCAATGGCCTACTGTACTGTACTACTGTATATGTATACTGGTGGTCACCACAATGCTGCACTGTCTTACTATAGGGTGTAGTATGGATGACTGGCGGTCAGGAGACCGCCGGTCAGCTTACCGATGCCGGGATCCCAGCAGCATACCGACCCTGGGATCCCGGCGGGGAGGGGTGAGTGCAGCAAGCCCCTTGCAGGCTCGCTGTGCTCGCCACACTATGGGCTCGGTGACGACCAGCAGTCGCCAAGAGTTCTATTCCCACTCTATGGGTGTCGTGGACACCCACGAGTGGAAATAGTCCCTGTTGTTCGGCATGCCAACCATCGGGATAGTGAGGGGTCAGGATGGTGGAGGAGGTCATGTGACTGTCGGTCTCCCGACCGCCGGTCACATGAATACCACCCCTTACTATATACTGCTCACAACAATAATGCAGCACAGATATGGATAGTATACTTGACACAGAGCTGCAAGATACAGCAATGGACTACTGTACTGTACAACTATATACTGTTGGTCACCAAAATGCTGCACTGTCCTACTATAACCCAAACGCGTATACTATATACGCGTTCGGGTTAACCGAGCAAGGCGGGAAGATCCGAGGCTGCCTCGGACCTGTGTAAAATAGGTGACGTTCGGGGAGGTTCGGATCTCGGAGAACCGTACCCGCTCATCTCTAATAATTATAGAAACACATTAAATATGTTTACTTTTTCAGCACAACATATAATGGTAAGGTGGTCAGGTACTCATCTTGCACATACTGTAATAATGAAATAATACCTTTTTTCTTTAATTAAAAAACACGAATTGTATGATGCTTACAAAAGCAGCACATTATAAACATTGTTTGTTGCCAGAATTATCACAGGGTATAACGAGCAAAACAAAAGAGAATTAAAACAAATGTTAGCCTGGTTAATATGTAACAAATTATTTGTTCAAAGGTTTTCGAATTGGTTGGATCTGTTGTCAATCAACCTCATAAAATTGACAAGATAGAAACCATTTGGCTAATAAGATATGGAGCCAAAGGAATTAAAAATGCACTGTCAAACAAAATGTTACAAATTCTGTGCCTGATTCAAAGTAAGGGGTAAATTTACTAAAGTGCAGGTTTTTGGAAGTGGATATATTGCCAATAGCAACCAATCAAATTTTACTTATCATATATCTAGCAACTTTTGTGCTAATTCTAAAATAAGAAGAAAATAAAGGAGGGAGGAGGGTGAACCAAGGGCGCTGTACTGAGTCCAAAATATGTGAAGAGACATAAAGAAAAATAGTATTAGGGGATATATTTAATCAAGGTAAATTCAGATGTAGTTTGTGTTTCCCCACAGAGGCGTCGGAACTGGGGGGGCAGCTCGCCCCCCCAAACATACAGAGGCGCCGGTTGATGTATAGGAGGAGCGGAGGAGTGGAGGAGCGACGTGCAGTAGCAGCGCATTCCATCATTTCAGTAGAGGAAGGCGAGGTTTTCCACCCCCGGCAGTGTGTCAGGCAATGCGCCCGCCTCCTCACAGCCCTGCTCACTTGTCTCCCACCAGCTCTCTCCCCACCCCCGCCTCAGAGGCTCAGGTTGATGTCGGGACTCGGGAGATGCTGCTGCTGTCAGGAGATGCCTCTTCTATTGGTGAGGAGCGCCTGCGGTGGCTGTAGTGTTAGGGACATGTGTGTGTGTATATACATAGGTTTGTGTGTGTGTCCTATATGGCGCTGTGTGTGTGCGTGTATATACATGGGGCTGTACAGTACGTGTGTCTATATGGGGGTGTGTGTGTGTATACATGGGGTTGTGTGTGTTTCTATATGGGGCTGTGTGTGTTTCTATATGGGGCTGTGTGTGTATATACATGAGGCTGTGTGTATATATATATATATATATATATACACACACACACGTGGGGTTGTGTGTGTGTGTGTCTATATGGGGCTTTGTGTGTGTGTGTGTATGTATATGTATATATTATATATATAGGGCTGTGTGTGTGTGTATATACATATATATATATGTATATATACACACAAACAGCCCCATACGCACACACACACAGCCATATATATATATATACATACATACATACATACATACATACACCCACACACGTATGGGGCTGTTTGTGTGTATATATATATATATATATATATATATATATATGGGGCTGTGTGGATATATCTGTCTATATATATATATATATATATATATACATACAGTGGTCGAAGTGGGGCGGTATATGGCGATATGGTATACCGCCACTTCTTCCACTGACCCAGAAATGCGGAACTGAAAGTGCAGCAGGAGACGAGGGAAGTGACCATCCTGCTGCACATGGTGCTCCCTGTCCCTGCACGGCGGCCGGCGGCTGTGTAAAGCGCTGTATTAGGTCACAGCCGCTCACTGCCGCCAGCCACCCACCACCGCTCACCGCCGCCCACCTTTGCCCGCCGCTGCCAGCAGCCCACCGCTCACCGCTGCCAGCAACAAATGAGGTAATGTTACCCTGCTGTCACCTCTCCCTGTCGTTACCGTCCCTACTGTCACTCTCTCTCTCCCTGCTGTCACTGTCGTCACTCTCTCTCCCTGTCGTCACTCTCTCTCCCTGACGTCACTCTCTCTCCCTGTCCTCGCTGTCGTCACTCTCTCTCCCTGTCGTCACTCTCTCCCTGTCGTCACTCTCTCTCCCTGTCGTCACTGTTGTCACTCTCTCTCCCTGTCATCACTTTCTCTCCCTGTTGTCACTCTCCCTGTCGTCACTGTCGTCACTCTCTCTCCCTGTTGTCACTGTTGTCACTCTCCTTGTCGTCACTGTCGTCACTCTCTCTCTCTCCCTGTCGTCAATCTCTCTCACTGTTGTCACTCTCTCTCCCTGTCGTCACTGTTGTCACTCTCTCTCCCTGTCGTCACTGTTGTCACTCTCTCTCCCTGTCGTCACTGTCGTCACTCTCTCTCCCTGTCATCACTCTCTCTCCCTGTCGTCACTCTCTCTCTTTCTCCCTGTCGTCACTCTCTCTCTCTCCCTGTCGTCACTCTCTCTCCCTGTCGTCACTCTTTCTCTCTCCCTGCTGTCACAATTTCGGTTCATTCAGTGTGCTATAATGTGAATTTCGGCTCATTCAGTGTGCTATAATGTGAATTTCGGCTCATTCAGTGTGCTACAATGTAAATTTCGGCTCATTCAGTGTGCTGCAATGTGAATTTCGGCTCATTCAGTGTGCTACAATGTGAATTTCGGCACATTCAGTGTGCTACAATGTGAATTTCGGCTCATTCAGTGTGCTACAATGTGAATTTCGGCTCATTCAGTGTGCTACAATGTGAATTTCGGCTCATTCAGTGTGCTACAATGTGAATTTCGGCTCATTCAGTGTGCTATAAGGTGAAAGGGGCACCAGTACTAAATAGTATAAGGGGTTCTACTACACAGGACACGCCCCCTTTTGAGTGACCACACCCCTTTTTGGTGATCACGCCCCCTTTTCTGGAGAGCGCGCCGAAGGCGGGCGCATAATTATGTTCTTGCCTTTTGCATATCCCCACTTCAAAATTTTCACATCGACCACTGTGTGTATATATATATATATATATATATATTTATATATCTTTAAGGCTGTATGTTTATAATATGCGGCAGTGTGTGTATGTATGTATATGGGGCTGTGTGCGTATTGTGTGCACATATGAGTTTGTGTGAGTGGGGGTCACACCATTGTCTAATTCGCCTCCGGGCGTCTTGTTTAAACTTACATATCTGACCTTTAGCGATTCAGCAGTTTAGGGGCGCTGAAATTAGATTATATTTTGCCCCCCCCAACCTAAAAACGTTCTGACGCCCCTGTTTCCCCACCAAATTTTGCTCAATTTTGTAAATAGAAGATTTACTAAAGGCAAGAATAAACCAAAAAACAACCCACGGTCAAAATTGATCATCAGAAAAACATCCATACTTTTCCATAGAACTCAATGCAAATTGGAGATTTACTTACAGTCAATTTGTAATATTCACTGAAAATCATAATGAATGTAATATGGACCCTTTAAAGGGATTAAAATGCTGTGTTATGAAGTCATTAGTTATGCATTTGTATACTTTAGAGGTGCATGGGACTGAAATAAATAAACTAATATATACAGTAGATATATTTATAATATATTAGGTTTATATAGATACAACTTATATATGTACATCAAATGATGATCTGTATTAAATATGTAAGTTATTATATACACTAGTTAAATATATAAAAAAATATATACTATAGGTGTTAGCTAAAGGGAAACTATGGATTATGAATGGATACATGAAAATAATTTAAAGTTTATGAAGGGATAAATAAAATTATTGAAGGTTCGTTATTGTAAAATTCATATATGTACATGTATTGGTGAAGGGAGTATGGATTGTATTAGTTATATACAGGTATTTATTTAATTGTATAGTTAACTAAAAGCCAGTTGTGTCGGTGTAAGTGGTGTAAAATGGTTTATATACTAAAGGCGCTGTGTGGAAACTCTGGAAGAAGCTTCCAGAGCCCTCACGTGCCATTAAGTGCTGCCTTGTGGACCCCTGAGGCAGGAAAAAGAGGGGTGCATGAGTGATAAAATATAGCATTTACCTGTAGCTTTATTTTAAAAGAAAAGAAGTAGTTCCAATAAGTTATCATAGAAGGAGTGAGAGACAATTTTGTTGTTGTACTAATCCTAACTGAGGCAGAGGATTCATATATTAACTAGTTTACTGTGCAATACTCTCAGTTTCATAGTAGCCCTAATGCATACAGCATAAGGACAGTGAGGTATCTATTTCTGAATTTCTCTTCATGCTACAAGATTTATTGGAACATAATAGGAGTTCAGCTCTTAATAAACACACAAAGGATTACTGGATCATATACTGTATATATATATATATATATATACCCAATTCTGAAAATACATAAGTTCCTGGTTTCCCCTCTTGGTCGGCCCACAACTTTAGCAAGAGACTCTCTCTACAGTGTCATTTCAAAAATTTTGGATGGTTTTGTCAAACCGTTGTTGCTCAGGAAAGTACTTTTTTGAAGGATCTTGTATTACTATTAGATCTTCCAGAGAGATTGTTACTTTGCACAATAGAATTTATCTCGCTGTACACCAGCATCCCCCATCTAAAAGGGCTACACTACATGAAAGGATTCCTGGAAAACAATTCTGGATACATGGGACATTATTTACCACTGTTTATATCTCTATTAGAAAAAACACTAAAAATATTTTTTTTTGTTTAATGATTCTTTTTTTTTTACAACAACGAGGCTGTACGATGGGGTCACACATGGCCCCTTTGAGAGAGAACTGTTTTTATCAAATATTGAATTTAAGGAACATGCATTGTTCTTTATAAGATACATAGACAACATTATAGTTCTCTGGTCAGGTGCTTACAACAATTTGAGACTATGATGGCAAAAATAAATACCCTACATGAACATATTAAATGTAATTTTGAAACAAATTATGATCAAATACATTAGTTGGACATCAATATCAAGAAAAAAAGAAGAAAAGTACTGCGCTATAAATTCAGCAGCTCCATTAGATATGGATAAATATTGTTAATGTATATATGGAGCGCTTGATAGTATGTTACTGTCTAATGCTGAAAAAGAAAAAACAGGTTTAAAACACAATGGGTTAATAATGAACTCAAGGTGCCCTGAAATGTTTAAGCTCTTTTTTGAAATTTTGAAAGTCCCGGTCTCCAACTCAATGTGGTCCTTTCAGGCACAATAGCAAGGTCCCCGGCAGGTGTACTAACTGTCCCTATCCTACCTCTGGGTCCAGGACGAAGTGCCGCAGTGCATGAAGGACCACATTGAGTTGGAGACCGGGACTTTCAAAATTTCAAAAAAGAGCTTAAACATTTCAGGGCACCTTGAGTTCATTATTAACCCATTGTGTTTTAAACCTGTTTTTTCTTTTTCAGCATTAGACAGTTACATACTACCAAGCGCTCCATATATACATTAACTATGGACATCAATATCAGTTGGACCAGGAAGCAGCTTTGTACCTCTATATACACAAAAGCAACTGATTGCAATACATTGTTACATGGGCAGAGTCACCACCCTTTACCCTTAAAGAAAGGACTGCCCTATTCCCAGCCAGTTATGGGTGGCCAGGATCACCAGTGATAGAGAGACAGCACTGGTGGAAATGGATAAGATGATTGACAAGTTCATCCAGCGAGGCTATGGACGGGCTGAATTATTGGCAGCCAAAACGAAAGCATTGTCAAATTCAACTCAGAATACAAGCACTAAAAAAATCATGACAAGCTAACACCATGATGTTCATTAACAACTATAGCACTGGGAGTCATTTCATCAATAAGACCACAAAGAGACTTTGGCCTATTGTAAACACAGACACTAAAAACCTTTAGTAAACTCAAAGATCATGATGGGATACAGAAGAGGTCGAAATCTGAAGGGCTAGTTAGTCCACAATGATATTGCAACAAAAAGTGTTGCTTCAACTATGCACTTTCTATAAAAATAAAAAAGGGGATGTTAGATGTGCACTGGGTGCACCACGTGTAGGTATATGGAAACAGGTACATATGTATTGCACACACATTCGGGGAAACACTTTCCAATTAAATATGTTTTAATGTGCACCAGCAGATACGTAGTTTATCTGATTCATTGTCCGTGCAGCCTAGTATACAAATGTAAGACCACTTGTACTTTCCGTATGCGATTGACACAACATCGTAAAGCCATACGTCAAGCCATTGAAGAAAAGGCCATTGACTAGCCTGTGGACCATCATTTTCGAGATCATCTACATAATCTAGCGACATTAACCTATAAAATTGTGGACCATGTACCAGCATCCAGGAGAGGAGGAGACAAAGACATAAAATTATTGCAACTGGAGGCTTTTTGGATCCACAGAATTAATTGTGTGGCTCCTTTTGGGCTTAATGAGAATTTAGCATGTTTTTTGTGAAGTATTTTTTTATGAGTAAGTGATGAATTTATATTAACTCTACATGACACATTATCTGTAGAATATACAGTGAGCATATATAAATTAGCATCAGTCAGTTATATATTATTAATATCTACCAAGTATCACTCCTTTTGAAATTCCTTAATTCTTCTTCCTTATATATTTGGGATCAGGGCAGTTAGATCAAAGAACATTTACTATATTTCAATAAACAGCATAATTTTGGTGCAACAAGTCCCTGCTTATAAAGTTTGTTAAAACTGTATCTATGGGGAACTCATGAGTTGTACATAATAAGACAGTCTATAGCCAGCCATGCTTTTTTGTATACAATTGTTCTTAATACATGTATTATTAGTCATTTTTGCACTATTGCATGTATTTCTTGTGTATTTGTATTATTACAGTGTGCAGCTGCGTTGCCCAGGTAATGCAGAGTGTGTTCTTATCACGTGGGCTATGAACCTTGTCACTGGCATCTGACGTCATGCTGCCTAGTGTCAGCTCACCGGGAAACCAGTGGGATGTGATGTGGATACCTGGGTCGCGGTGAAGATGGCGTCACACTTTGGGCGGCAAGCAGGAGCGTGGCGTGACCACTGCCTTCTCACCACTGGACACTTGTTATAAAGCTATGTCTGCTTATGTTTGGGTTCTTGATAAAGGTCCAAGAGGACCGAAACGTTGAACAGGTACCAATGCCTTTGACTCTCATTTAAGCAGTCCCATGAGTGCCCCCACATTGGATTCTATGGGAATATATATATATATATATATATATATATATTAGAGATGAGCGGGCTCAGCTCTCAGAGAATCGAACCGTACCGAACTACACGTTCTGCACCCGGTTCCGAGTCAGGCTCGGGTTTTCCCGCCTGACTTGGAAACCCGAACGAGGCAAAACGTCATCATCCCGCTGTCTGATTCCATATAAGGAGCCGCACAGCCATTTTCACTCCAGTCTCGGAGAGTGTAGTGAGAGGACGTGTTTCCATCCTCAGTGTCTGTGTGGGGGCAGGAAAGTGGGGTGGCGAGTATTGTGCTGTGTTGTGCTGCTCAGTCCAGTCCAGTGTAGTCAGTGTATTGTGCTGCATCAGTCCAGCCAGCCACAGTGTTGGTGTCCTCTGCTGCTATATGTCCCCAGTGCTGCTGGCTGCTATATCAGTTACTTGCATTTTTGCTGTGTTGTCTTGCATCAGACCAGGGGTAGTGTCTTATGCAGCATCAGTCCAGTGAGCAGTCACAGTGGTGGTGTCCTCTGCTGCCATATATCCAGTAATATTGCCGTATAATTCCTGTGATATTGCCATATAATTCTCTAAATATTGGCGTATAATTCCTGTGACATTGCCGTATAATTCTCGGAATACTGGTGTATACTTCCTGTGACATTGCCGTATAATTCTCTGAATACTGGCGTGTAATTCCTATGATATTGCCGTATAATTCTTGGAATACTGGTGTATAATTCCTGTAGCATTGCCGTATAATTCTCGGAATACTGGCGTATAATTCCTATTATATTGCCGTATAATTCCTGTGATATTGCCATATAATTCTCGGAATGCTGTCCTATAATTCCTGTGATACTGCCATATAATTCCCGTGATACTGGCTTATAATTCCTGTGATATTGGCGTATAATTCCAGTGATATTGCCATATAAATCTCGGAATACTGCCATATAATTCCCGTGATACTGACGTATAATTCCTGTAATACTGGCGGATAATTTCTGTGATATTGCCGTTTAATTCTCGGAAAACTGGCGTATAATTCCTGTGACATTGCCATATAATTCTCGGAATACTGGCGTATAATTCCTGTGACATTGCCGTATAATTCTCGGAATTCTGCCATATAATTCCCGTGATACTGACGTATAATTCCTGTGATACTGGCGGATAATTTCTGTGATATTGCCGTTTAATTCTCAGAATACTGGCGTATAATTCCTGTGACATTGCCGTATAATTCTCTGAATACTGGCGTATGATTCCTGTGACATTGCCATATAATTCTCGGAATACTGGCGTATAATTCCAGTTATCCTGCCATATAATTCCATATAACTCCATATAATTCCATATAAATCCAGTCCAGTGGTGCCGCCATATAAGTTCAGTGGTGCTGTCCTGTGTTGTATATTATTTAGTCCAAATAAAGAGGTTATTAATATTTAATCCAAATAATTTTTACAGTGTTTGCCCTGTGAGGTGTAGGGGTACGCTCTCTTGTGTTGCATATTGTGTTATATAACTCCAGAAAAATAATGGAGAACAAACATTTGGAGGAGTTAATAGGGAAAGCTCAAGAACCACTTCCTCCTAGTTCTGAAGCTGCTGCCACTAGCCATGACATAGATGATGAAATGCCATCAAAGTCGTCTGCCAAGGCCGATGCCCATTGTGATAGTAGAGGGCATGTAAAATCCAAAAAGCCAAAGTTCCGTAAAAAGACCCAAAAAAAGAAACTTGAATGGTCTGAGGAGAAATGTAAACTTGCCAATATGCCATTTATGACACGTCGTGGCAAGGAACGGCTGAGGCCCTGGCCTATGTTCATGACTAGTGGTTCAGCTTTACATGATGATGGAAGCCCTCATCCTCCCGCTAGAAAAATTAAAAGAGTTAAGATGGAAAGAGCACAGAAAAGAACTGTGCATTCTAAGATGGTATCACAAATCCCCAAGGAGAGTCCAAATGTGTGTCGGCAGTTGCTATGCCTGACCTTCCCAACACTGGACGGGAAGAGGTGGCTCCTTCCACCATTTGCACGCCCCCTGCAAGTGCTGGAAGGAGCACCCGCAGTCCAGTTCCTGATAGTCAAATTGAAGATGTCACTGTTGAAGTACACCAGGATGAGGATATGGGTGTTGCTGGCGCTGAGGAGGAAGTTGACGATGAGGATTCTGATGGTGATGTGGTTTGTTTAAGTCAGGCACCGTGGGAGACACCTGTTGTCTGTGGGATGAAGAAGCCCATTGTGATGCCTGGGCAAACTACCAAAAAAGGCACCTATTCGGTGTGGAATTATTTCTCCACAAATCCGTACAACAAGTGTCATGCTATCTATCTGTTGCCTCTGTCAATCTGTAATAAGTAGGGGTAAGGATGATAACCACCTAGGAACATCTTCCCTTATACGTCACCTGCTGCGCATTCATCAGAAGTCAATGTCAAGTAGTGAAACTATGGGTAAGAGCGTAAGCAGTCCACTGACACCTAAATCCCTTGTTCCTCTTGTACTCAAGCTCCTGCAAGCCACACCACCAACTCCCTCAACGTCAACTTCCTCCTCAGTCAGGAACGTCAGTAGTACCACAGGCCATGTCACTGTCAAGACTGAGGAGTCCTCTCCTAATCGGGATTACTTCATAGGATCCTTGAGTGGTATACCTGCAGTTGCTGCCGCCGCTGTTGTTGCTGTTGAGAGTCGATCGTCATCCCAGAGGGGAAGTCAGAAGACCACTTTTGCTACTTCCAGTAAGCAATTGACTGTCCAACAGTCCTTTGTGAGGAAGATGAAATATGACAGCAGTCATCCTGTTGCAATGCTGATAACTGAGGCCTTGACACTTATGTTGGTGTTAGACATGCATCCGGTAGCCGCCATTAGTTCAGTGGGACATAGAGAATTGTTGGAGATAGCGTGTCCCCAGTATCAAATCCCATCTAGGTTCCACTTCTCTAGGCAGGTGATACCGAGAATGTACAAAAACGTCAGAAAAAGACTCACCAGTGTCCTACAAAATGCGGTTGTATCCAGTGTCCACTTAACCACGGACATGTGGACAAGTGGAACATGGCAGACTAAGGACTATATGACTGTAACAGCCCACTGGGTAGATATATGGCCTCAAACAGCAACAACAGCAGCGGCAACAGTAGCAGCATCTCGCAAAGGCCAACTCGTTCCTAGGCAGGCTATGCTATGTATCACAGCTTTCCATAAGAGGCACACAGCTGACAACCTCTTACGGAAACTGAGGGACATCATCGCAGAATGGCTTACCCAAATTGGACTCTCCTGGGGATTTGTGATATCAGACAACGCCACAAATATTGTGCGTACATTACATGTGGGCAAATTCCAGCATGTCCCATGTTTTGCACATACAATTAATTGGTTTGTGCAGATTTTTTGAAAAATGACAGGGGCGTACAGGAGAGGCTGTCGGTGGCCCAAAAAATTGTGGGCCACTTTCAACATTCTGCTACTGCTTGCCAAAGACAGGAGCGCCAGCAAACACTCCTGAACCTGCCCTGTCATCAACTGAAGCAAGAGGTGGTAACGAGGTGAAATTCAACACTCTATATGCTTAAGAGGATGGAGGAGCAGCAAAAGGCCATTCAAGCCTATACATCCACCTACGATATAGGCAAAGGAGGGGGAATGCACCTGACTCAAGTGCAGTGGAGAATGATTTCTGTCTTGTGCAAGGTTCTCCAACCCTTCGAACTTGCCACACGTGAAGTCAGTTCAGACACTTCCAGCTTGAGTCAGGTCATTCCCCTCATCAGGCTTTTGCAGAAGCAGCTGGATAAATTGAAGGAGGAGCTAAGATGGAGCGATTCTGCAAAGTATGTGGGACTTGTGGATGGAGCCCTTAATTCTCTTTGCCAGGATTCAAGGGTGGTCAATCTGTTGAAATCAGAGCACTATATTTTGATCACACTGCTCGATCCTAGGTTTAAAGCCTACGTTGTATCTGCAGAGGTGCAAGGACCTGCTGGTGAGTAAATTGTCAACTCAAGCTGAACATGACCCGTCAACAGCTCCTCCTTCATTTTCTCCTGCCACTGGGGCTGCAAGGAAAAGGATAAGATTTCCTATCCCACCCGCTGGCAGTGATGCAGGGCAGTCAGGAGCGAAAGCTGACATCTGGTCCGGACTGAAGGACCTGCCAACGATTACTGGCATGTCTACTATCACTGCATATGATTCTGTCACCATTGAAAGAATGGTGGAGGATTATATGAGTGACAGCATCCAAGTAGGCATGTCAGACAGTCTGTATATATACTGGCTGGAAAAAGAGGCAATTTGGATGCCCTTGCACAAACTGGCTTTATTTTACCTAAGTTTCCCCCCCTCCAGTATTTACTCCGAAAGAGTGTTTAGTGCAGCCGGTAACCTTGTCAGAGATCGGCATAGGTGGTTACTTCCACAAAATGTGGAGAAGATAATGTTCATCAAAATGAATTCTATATTCCTCCGGGAAGACCTTTACCAGCAATTGCCTCCAGACAGTACAGAGGGACCTGTGATGGTGGATTCCAGTGGGGACAAATTAATACTCTGTGAGGAGGAGGAGGAGGAGGAGGAGGATGTACACAGTGAAAGGGGTGAGGAATCAGAGTATGAGGATGAGGTCGACATTTTGCCTTTGTGGAGCCAGTTTGTGGAAGGAGAGATTGATTGCTTCTTTTTTGGTGGGGGGATTAATTGCTTTTTTTTTCGTGGGGGCCCAAACAAACCAATCATTTCAGCCACAGTCGTGTGGCAGACCCTGTCACTGAAATTATTGGTTTGTTAAAGTGTGCATGTCCTGTTTATACAACATAAGGGTGGAAGGGTGGGAGGGCCCAAGGACAATTCCATCTTGCACCTCTTTTTCTTCTTATCATCATGTGCTGTTTGGGGACTATTGTTTTTAAAGTGCCATCCTGTCTGACACTTCCGTATATGTCCAGTGGTACTGCCATTTAATTCCAGTGATTTGGATGTATAATTCCAGAGATTTGGACATATAATTCCAGTGATTTTGCCATTTAATTCCAGTGATTTGGAAGTATAATTCCAGTGGGAATTGTTTGTGTCACTTGGCGTAGTCATACAGCTACCTCTTTGTACCTCTTCAACATCTTTGCATGAGGTGCTGTTTGGGGCCTAGTTTTTGAAAAGTGCCATCCTGTCTGACACTGCTGTATGAGTCCAGGGGTACTGATATATTAGTCCTGGGGTACTGCCGTATATGTCCACCAATTGCAGAATTTTTTTTAAATGACAGGGGCATGCTGGAGATGTTGTCAGTGGACCGAACAATTGCAGCCCACTCACGACATTCAGCCACTGCGTGACACTGCTAGATGGGCCAGGTGGTTGTGTCACTTAGCTTAGTCATACAGCAACCTTGGTGCACCTTTTTTTCTTTTTTGCATCATGTGCTGTTTGGGGACTATTTTTTTAAGTGCCATCTTGTCTGCAACTGCAGTGCCACTCCTAGATGGGCCAGGTGTTTGTGCCGCACACTTGTGTCGCTTAGCTTGGTCATACAGCCACCTATGTGCAACTTTTAGGTGAGGTTTAGGTGAGGTTTGAGGTGTTCAGAATAGACTGGAAATGAGTGGAAATGAATGTTATTGAGGTTAATAATACCGTAGGAGCAAAATTACCCCCAAATTCTGTGATTTTAGCTGGTTTTATGTTTTTTCAAAAATCACCCAGATCCAAAACCAAAACATGAAAGTGGAATTAGAACCAAAGCCAAAACACAAAACATGAAAAGTGCCAGCTGCACATCTCTAATATATATATATATGGTTTTAGGGGCACTCCTTCATGCGGTAAAGCTGCAGGGGTGCCTTTCACAGGCAATGCATAGTATAAATCCTACTTACATAGGAAATGATGGAACTCCACAATCTTATTTCAAAAGATAATGTGAGCTTTAATACTGACATTTCGAGACCATAAACGGTCTATATATATACACATACATACATACATACATACATACATACAAACAAACAGCCACATGTTGGCACCAGCATTCCCCTGCTTCCACATTCACATGCATCTTGGTGCCCTCCAATTCCATACCTCCCAACTGTCCCGATTTTCGCGGGACAGTCCCGTTTTTTGGGGACTGTCCCGCTGTCCCACCCGCGGGCCGCAGTGTCCCGCGGTGGGGGGGCAGTTGAGAGACTCTGTCAATCGCTGCTCTGCTTAGCAGAGCAGCGGTGAATAGACGCTGTGCGCATGCGCACAGCGTCTATTCAGCGGAGTCAGAGGGAGCGGGCATGCCCCCTCAGTGACGAAAACGGGGCGTGGCTCGCAATCGCGGTCCTCCGTAAAGCCACTCCCCCTTTTCTATAGGCCATGCCCCCTCTTCGGGAGTGTCCCGCTCCACAAGGACAGAAAGTTGGGAGGTATGCAATTCCACCTTAAGCGTGGTAAGATAAATACATACAGAGTCTATGAGCGGCACTCTGGATGCCTTGTACAAAATATTCAAATGAGTTGCATCTCTATTGTAGTGATACAATATATTCACTTCTGTGAACAAGTTTACAGCTAGCAATTGCTATTAGTACTGTGGAAGGCTACAGAAAACTTTTATGTTAATCCATATGAACACATCATTTATGAATGTATTTCTATATTGGGAAATGCTGAGAAATTATAATACCCTTGTACTGTATATACTGTACTTAGACTTCTGGGTTATGTACCTCCTTCGGACACGTATAATCTCCTACTATAACTTCATTTATCTTATTAGTGTGTCAGTGTCTTTGTGTGTCAGTGTCTGTGTTTCAGCTTCTATTTATGTGTCAGTATCAGTGTGTCAGCTTCTGTCAGGTGTGTCAGCTTCTGTCTTTGTGTCAGTGTGTGAGCATCTGTGTGTCATCATCAGTGTGTTTAGCATCAGTGTCAGTGTGTCAGCATTAGTGTGTCAGTGTCTCAGCATCTGTCTGTGTGTCAGCATCTGTCAATGTGTCAGTGTCTGTGTCAACATCTGTTTGCGTGTCAGTCAGTATGTCAGCATCTATATTTGTGTAAGTGTGTCAGCGTCTGTCTGTGTCAGCATCAGTGTGTCAGCCAATGTGTTTTTTTATTTTTCATATGGGGGAAGTTTTTTTATTTTTTGTTGGGGTTATTGTGTTTTTTTTTCTGTGGGGGCCAGTGTGTGGGGAATAATGTGTTTGCTTAATTTCCTTTTTATTGTTCTCTGTGGGGGCTAATGTGTATTTTTTCTGTGGGGCCAATGTGTGTGTTTTTTTTCTGTGGGTGCCAATGTGTTTTTAGTCTGTGCATGGGTCTGCATCGCACTGTGCATTTATCCTGATACTGTTCATACACAGTTACAGTACAGATTCAGACACACGCACCACACAGTTTATTAGAAATGTGTTGGGCTTCCCTAGGCAGTTACAGGGGGTTAGCTAACAAGAGGTAATGTAGTATGGGCATGTTGCTGATAGTGGTTGTGCACAGAAATTCTGAATCTCTTACATTGGAAGCCATATTCGGATGATCTGCACATAGCATAGGGCTGGTGAATGTATCAATGGTTCAACCGATGGTAGCGTCTAAAGATTGCCAATGTGAGTCTCAGTCCTTGCATATTCAGACACATGTTCACCAGGAAGGGCATTGTCATGGCATTAGTATAAAGTCACAGATGCAACTGCAGCAAAAGATATAAGGAAGGCCACAACTGTGTCCAAATCAGAATCAAGCCCTATAAGGAGGAATCCTAGCCCCCTTGACAGATACCACCCTCTCAATAGACTACTCCCCCATTAGGGCTGCTTCCACCAGATTCCCAGGCTGATTTTCCATCTTAATCCATCCCTGACAGAAGGAGATGCAGGTGTGGTTCCAAAACACTTGGTGAGGCAATATCCATTGTGGTATATATGAAAGTTCCATAGATTTTTAAGGGGCACCCCAAGATTTAAATAGCTTCTTCAATTTTATGAACTGATACACTAGTCACAGCAAACTAATTGTGGGTGCGATTATTTGCACCCACTATAAGTATGGACATAGCTATATTTGTAAATACTGTATTTTTACTATAGAATTTTAGAATTTTCTGTAGTCAGTACTGTATATCTCATGGTTCAATTTTTGGTGGTTATTGCCAACCGATTCTTCAGTTCACTACTCTGCTCAATCTTTCTCCTCCACAATTATAATATTATTAATGGGTACTATAATGGTAGGTCCTTGAAACACTGATAATGTGTTAGTATTAGGAATATTGGGGTCCCACGTGATGGGGTTCACCTTAACGTGGTAGATGTGCACACTCTTTTGGCTAAACAAGCCTTATTTATATTACATGATAATTGTAGAGTTTACCATATTTATTTTGACTATTAGTATTCTTAGTGCTTAGAGCATGCACCTGCATTTTCTCTTTTCTGCCTGATTCAAAGTCGCTAGCAAGTCGGCAACAGATTTGCCTTTTTTTGTGTTCAGAAAATAAATGCAGATCTTTTCCTTTATTCATAGTTGGCCTATCCATCCACTTGTGAAAGTAGCCATCATCACTATGATTGCAAATTTGCACCAGCCCTGTATATGGTACAAGAAATCTGTCTACTATAACATGGATCTTTGCATATGCACAATTCTAAAAATCAGCAGCTATGCGTATGCAACCATCACACATGTTCAGAATACTTATCCTATGTGTAATACCAAGTTGCCAACCAGTTACAACCTAAAGCCTCAAGTAGAGAGGTGGCTGAGATGTAATTGACTCTACAAATTTGCATACAGGGGATCAGTACGAGTCTGGAGACCAATACTGGGAGCCCAACAGCCGGAATCCTGGCGGCGAGGGCAGCGTGTCTCCTCGTGGGCTCACTGCACTTGCCACACTTCAGGCAAGTTAGCGACCTTCGGTCGCCACAGGTTTCTATTCCCCTCTGGGTGGTGGCGTGGATGACCAACAAAGAGGGATGGTCATTACGCCGACTGCTGGTATTTCAGATGGTGTCAATTGACTGCCTCCTGCATACAGCATGCTTAACTTGGATGAATGTGGAGTGAGAAAAGATGAATAATGAATACTGAAAATAGGGAACAGCTTTACTAAATATAAACAGAATCCTGCTATCATACAATGCATACTTTACATTGCCATTGCCAAGATGACCTTTTCAGAGCTAATTTTTGAATTACCCATAACCTTCTTTATATCTCTACTCACATAAATTTTGAGACTGTTGTACAACTGTTTATGAATAAACTAATCACTATAGTCTGTATGTCTCTTTCTAGCACCTTGGACAAAGATTATATAAATAAGAAAAGACAAGAGAACACAAAATAGATTAGTATGTTAAATGTGAACAATCTGAGGCTAATGTAATGCTGCATGCTTAACAGAAAGAAGAAAAACATCATATCTGTATTCTTCAACCAGTGGTATCCTGTAGACTTTGAAATGTTACGCTATGAAAAATTCACTGAAGACCTCCACATAAAGAATGCTGGCCACCACAACTGGAGATTTCACAGATAAGCTACATATTTACTGACCAGCTTTTTAATTTATTTTACTTCACATGATGGGTCTTATAACCTGTATTTTAATATCTATAGGTGATTCAATGGGTATTAAATCCAAGAATATGTCACAAAGCCTATTGACATTTGTCTATTTTGGTGAATATTGATAGGTGGGGACTACACGGTGATGTAGGAGCACACAAAAATGAACACAATTTTTAGATTTTATTTTTTTAAGTAGGGTCTTTGGTATCACCATATAGAAAGTTTTAACTCACAGTTGTCAGAATAATTCCGCAGGATAATATGTTGTTTAATAAATGACCGCCACCCCCCTTATCTGCCTGTTTACTTGTTATTTCTTTGTTTCTAGACAGTTGTTATAAGAGAGAAAAATCCTCCTTAGAGATGTCAAATATGTAGACCTCTTTGGATGCATAATTTTCACACATTAAAGCAGTCTAATGTGGTCCTATAAAAAAACATTTATTCATTTATATTAGAGATGAGCGGGTTCGGTTCGTCGAGTTCCGAACCCCCCCCCCCCCCCCCGGAACTTCACGTGTTTTTCACGGGTCCGAGGCAGCCTCGGATCTTCCCGCCTTGCTCGGTTAACCCGAACGAGGACGAATGTCATCATCCCGTTGTCGGATTCTCGCGAGATTCCCATTCCATATAAAGAGCCGCACATCGCCGCCATTTTCACTCGTGCATTGGAGATTGAATGGAGAGGACGTGGCTACTTTCTCTGCCTGAAAAGCTCCATATCTGTGCTCAGTATGCTGCAAATATCTGTGCTCAGTGTGCTGCAAATATCTGTGCTCAGTGTGCTGCAAATATCTACGTTCTCTGCCTGAAAAGCTCCATATCTGTGCTCAGTGTGCTGCAAATATCTGTGCTCAGTGTGCTGCATTGTGGGGACCACCAGTATATAATTATAGTAGTACAGTACAGTAGGCCATTGCTGTATCTTGAAGCTCCATGTCAGACTCAGTTCTAGACAGTATCCTGATCATCAGTGCTCAATATCTGCTGCATTGTTGTGTGACCAGTATATACTATATATATTATATATAGTAGTACAGTGCAGCATTTTGGTGACCACCAGTATAGTAGTACAGTACAGTAGGCCATTGCTGTATCTTGCAGCTCCGTGTCACTTCAAGTATCCATATCTGTGCTGCATTGTTTGTGAGCAGTATAGTAGTACAATGCAGAATTTTGGGGACCACCAGTATATATATAGTAGTACAGTACAGTAGGCCATTGCTGTATCTTGCAGCTCTCTGTCACTTCAAGTATCCATATCTGTGCTGCATTGTTTGTGAGCAGTATAGTAGTACAGTGCAGCATTTTGGTGACCACCAGTATAGTAGTACAGTACAGTAGTCTATTGCTGTATCTTGCAGCTCCATGTCACTGCAAGTATCCATATCTGTGCTGCATTGTTGTGAACAGTATATAGTAGTACAGTACAGTAGGCCATTGCTATTGATATAATAATATTACTGGCATATAATTCCAAACATAAAAAAAAGAGAGAACAAAAATGTGGAGGGTAAAATAGGGAAAGATCAAGATCCACTTCCACCTATTGCTGAAGCTGCTGCCACTAGTCATGGCAGAGATGATTCAATGCCATCAACGTAATCTGCAAAGGCCGATGCCCAATGTCATAGTAGAGAGCGTTTAAAATCCAAAAAGCAAAAGTTCAGTAAAATGATGACCCAAAAATCTAAATTAAAAGTGTCTGAGGAGAAGCGTAAACTTGCCAATGTGCCATTTGCGACACGGAGTGGCAAGGAACGGCTGAGGCCCTGGCCTGCGTTCATGGCTAGTGGTTCAGCTTCACACGAGGATGGAAGCACTCATCCTCCCGCTAGAAAAATGAAAAGAGTTAAGCTGGCAAAAGCCCAGCAAAGAACTGTGCGTTCTTCTAAATCATAAATCCCCAAGGAGAGTCCAATTGTGTCAGTTGCAATGCCTGACCTTCCCAACACTGGACAGGAAGAGGTGGCTCCATCCCCCATTTGCACGCCCCCTGCAAGTGCTGGAAGAAGCACCCACAGTCCAGTACCTGATAGTCAAATTGAAGATGTCACTGTTGAAGTACACCAGGATGAGGATATGGGTGTTGCTGGCGCTGAGGAGGAAATTGACAAGGAGGATTCTGATGGTGAGGTGGTTTGATTAAGTCAGGCACCCGGGGAGACACCTGTTGTCCGTGGGATGAATATGGCCATTGACATGTCTGGTCAAAATACCAAAAAAATCTCCTCTTTGGTGTGGAAATATTTCAACAGACATGCGGAAAACTGGTGTCAAGCCGTGTATTGCTTTTGTCAAGCTGTAATAAGTAGGGGTAAGGATGTTAACCACCTAGGAACATTCTCCCTTATACGTCACCTGGAGCGCATTCATCAGAAGTCATTGACAAGTTCAAAAACTTTGGGTGACAGTGGAAGCAGTCCACTGACAACTAAATCCCTTCCTCTTGTACCAAAGCTCCTGCAAACCACACCACCAAATCCCTCAGTGTCAATTTCCTCCTCCTTAGACAGGAACGCCAATTGTCCTGCAGGCCATGTCACTGGCAAGTCTGACGAGTCCTCTCCTGACTGGGATTCCTCCGATGCATCCTTGAGTGTAACGCCTACTGCTGCTGGCACTGCTGTTGTTGCTGCTGGGAGTCGATCGTCATCCCAGAGTGGAAGTCGGAAGACCATTTGTACTACTTCCAGTAAACAATTGACTGTCCAACAGTCGTTTGCGAGGAAGATGAAATATCACAGCAGTCATCCTGTTGCAAAGCGGATAACTCAGGCCTTGGCAGCTGTGTTGGTGTTAGACGTGCGTCCGGTATCCGGCGTTAATTCACAGGGAATTAGAGAATTTCTTGAGTTAGTGTGTCCCCGGTACCAAATACCCTCTAGGTTCCACTTCTCTAGGCTGGCAATACCGAGAATGTACACAGACATCAGAAAAAGACTCACCAGTGTCCTAAAAAATGCAGTTGTACCCAATGTCCACTTAACCACGGACATGTGGACAAGTGGAGCAGGGCAGACTCAGGACTATATTAATGTGACAGCCCACTGGGTAGATGTACTGCCTCCCGCAGCAAGAACAGCAGCGGCGGCACCACTAGCAGCATCTCGCAAACGCCAACTCGTTCCTAGGCAGGCTACGCTTTGTATCACCGCTTTCCATAAGAGGCAAACAGCTGACAACCTCTTACGGAAACTGAGGAACATCATCGCAGATTGGCTTACCCCAAGTGGACTCTCCTGGGGATTTGTGACATCGGACAAGGTCACCAATATTGTGTGTGCATTACATGTGGGCAAATTCCAGCACGTCCCGTGTTTTGCACATACATTGAATTTGGGGGTGCAGAATTATTTAAAAAACGACAGGGGCGTGCAAGAGATGCTGTCGATGGCCCGAAGAATTGCGGGCCACTTTCGGCATTCCACCACTGCGTGCCAAAGACTGGAGCACCAGCAAACACTCCTGACCTTGCCCCACCATCAGCTGAAGCAAGAGGTGGTAACGAGGTGGAATTCAACCCTCTATATGCTTCAGAGGATGGAGGAGCAGCAAAAGGCCATTCAAGCATATACATCTGCCTACGATATAGGCAAAGGAGGGGGGATGCACCTGACTCAAGTGTAGTGGAGAATGATTTCAACGTTGTGCAAGGTTCTCCAACCCTTTGAACTTGCCACACGTGAAGTCAGTTCAGACACTGCAAGCCTGAGTCAGGTCATTCCCCTCATCAGGCTTTTGCAGAAGCAGCTGGAGAGATTGAAGGAGGAGCTAAAATGTAGCGATTCCGCTAGGCAAGTGGGACCTGTGGATGGAGCCCTTCATTCGCTTAACCAGGATTCATGGGTGGTCAATCTGTTGAAATCAGATCACTTTATTTTGGCCACCGTGCTCGATCCTAGGTTTAAAGCCTACGTTGTATCTCTCTTTCCGGCAGACACAAGTCTGCACATGTTCAAAGACCTGCTGGTGAGACACTTGTCAAGTCAAGCGGAAAATGACCCGCCAACAGCTCCTCCTTCATTTTCTCCCGCCACTGGAGCTGCCAGGAAAAGGATCAGATTTCAAAAACCACCCACTGAAGGTGATGCAGGGCAGTCAGGAGCAAAAACTGACATCTGGTCTGAACTGAAGGACCCGCCAACGATTACTGACATGTCATCTACTGTCACTGCATATGATTCTGTCACCATTGAAAGAATGGTGGAGGATTATATGAGTGACCGCATCCAAGTAGGCACGTCAGACAGTCCGTACGTATACTGGCAGGAAAAAGAGGCAATATGGAGGCCCTTGCACAAACTGGCTTTATTTTACCTAAGTTGCCCCCCCTCAAGTGTGTACTCCGAAAGAGTGTTTAGTGCAGCCGGTCACCTTGTCAGCGATCGGCGTACGAGTTTGCTTCCACAAAATGTGGAGAAGATGATGTTTATCAAAATGAATTATAATCAATTCCTTCATGGAGACATTCACCAGCAATTGCCTCCATAAAGTACACAGGGACCTGAGATGGTGGATTCCAGTGGAGATGAATTAATACTCTGTGAGGAGGGGGATGTACACAGTGAAAGGGGTGAGGAATCGGAGGATGATGATGAGGTCGACATCTTGCCTCTGTAGCGCCAGTTTGATCAAGGAAAGATTGATTGCTTCTTTTTTTGGTGAGGGCCCAAACCAACCAGTCTTTTCAGCCACAGTCGTGTGGCAGACCCTGTCGCTGAAAGGGTTTGTTAAAGTGTGCATGTCCTGTTTATACAACATAAGGGTGGGTGGGAGGGCCCAAGGACAATTCCATCTTCCACCTCTTTTTTTGTTTATTTATCTTTGCATCATGTGATGTTTGGTGCCAATTTTTATAAGTGCCATCCTGTCTGCCACTGCAGTGCCACTCCTAGATGGGCCAGGTGTTTGTGCCGCCCACTTGGGTTACTTAGCTTAGTCATCCAGCGACCTCAGTGCAAATTTTAGGACTAAAAATAATATTGTGTGGTGTTCAGAATAGACTGGAAATGAGTGGAAATTATTGTTATTGAGGTTAATAATACTATAGGATCAAAATTACCCCCAAATTCTATGATTTAAGCTGTTTTTGAGGGTTTAAAAAAAAAAAAACACCCGAATCGAAAATGCACCCGAATCCGACAAAAAAAATTCAAGGAGGTTTTGCCAAAATGCGTCCGAATCCAAAACATGGCAGCGGAACTGAATCCAAAACCAAAACACAAAACCCGAAAAATTTCCGGTGCACATGTCTAATTATATACACTACATGGCTCAGCTCAGTTGGTTATATCAAATTGACTGATGTACACATAGTTTAAAAAAAGGTAATTTAAAAATTTTATCGACCTCACACAACTATATGCTCCTTTTATGACGTCTGTCATTGTTCACTATGTACTCCATGTGGTCAACTTTTATTATGATTAGCCACAGACTCTGTATGCTAAAACTTTCCACCGAAGACAAAATTGTTTTTTTTGGTGGTGCAGGTTTGTGGAACTTGTCCTGGAACCCAGTTGTTGTTACAGATGCCAGGAAAGGCCCACCATTCTGTCAACCATTCTGTTCTGTCTATAACTTCGAAAAAAATGTTGCACACACCATGCATGTTCATGGATGGCGTACTGTGGCATACCAGCTTTCACTTAATGTCTACCATAACGTCTACTGTAACATAAGATACATGCAGATGGAGCCACGATAATTGTGGTTCCGTCTGTGCCTGCCCGGGCACGCACCTGTCCGGGACGCACATGCGCCCCATTCGTGATTAGGTGTTAGGTGGAAGGATCGCCTAGTCACGTAAGATACACATTCAAGTTTCAGATACCTACTAATTAAGTCATCTGTGGCCAAGCATAGATATATTTAAAACCTGGCCCTTTAGGGTGCCTTGAAGACTAAATTTGGGAAACTCTGGGTTAAATGAAACATTAGAAATTCACTTCTGATTCCCTTTCTATAACAATCATTTTCAGGTTTTCCTAAACTCCGCCATTACAGTCCAGATTTTACGGATATCCATGCATATAAGTCCTGTCGGTTAAATAAAATTACCTGAGGTACTATTTATGTCAGCTCTGATCAGGCATTGATTTTCTTAAAATATGGACTGTAAAAGGAGGAGTTTCTACATAATAGATTTGTGTTAATGTTTATGACTGTTATTGTGATTACAAGTAAACATTTTTATTTCCCAAGAAGGGTAACATCTCCGTATAAATGTTTTGTTTTCCTTTCTTCGTTTTTTATACCTTCTGCTCATTCATTTTTTTGTAATAGACTTACCCTAAGGGTAAAAATAATGTTAATTTCTAATTCTACTTTTTTATTTGTGATAGACGGTATATGACTTAATTAAGTCAGATTAAAGGGTTTGGTGTTGTTGGCAATCAGTTTTGTTCCGTGGTATCCTGGCCAGAATGAAAAATAATGGGCCTCATTCGAGGTGGAACGCAAATGCAAACACATTTGCAGTTGCCGATAATCGATACATTGTACGTGCGCAAAATTCGCACAGTGCATGTCCGTCGCTATATTTGCGTACGGAATAGCATAAAAATAACCTCCACTAAACTATTCAGCAGACTTGCACATAAAAACTAAACAATGTTAAAAAGTGTCTGTGGGCAGTCTCTGCAAGATTACAAATCTGGGTATGTACCTCGGTCCGGGGCAGTGCATATGCATATCTGCAGATAGGCACCCTTAAAGTACAAAAAAAGTCAATGCAGATTCTGGGCAGGTATATAGCAATGCACACTGGGGGTAATTCCAAGTTGATCGCAGCAGGAATTTTTTTAGCAGTTGGGCAAAACCAAGGCCCTCATTCCGAGTTGTTCGCTCGGTAATTTTCTTCGCATCGCAGCGATTTTCTGCTAACTGCGCATGCGCAATGTTCGCACTGCGACTGCGCCAAGTAAATTTGCTATGAAGATTGGTATTTTACTCACGGCATTACAAGGTTTTTTCTTCGTACTGGAGATCGGAGTGTGATTGACAGGAAGTGAGTGTTTCTGGGCGGAAACTGGCCGTTTTATGGGAGTGTGTGAAAAAAACGCTACCGTTTCTGGGAAAAACGCGGGAGTGGCTGGAGAAACGGAGGAGTGTCTGGGCGAACGCTGGGTGTGTTTGTGACGTCAAACCAGGAACGACAAGCACTGAACTGATCGCACTGGAAGAGTAAGTCTCGAGCTACTCAGAAACTGCACAGAGAAGTCTTGTCGCAATTTAGAGAATCTTTCGTTCGCAATTTTGATAAGCTAAGATTCACTCCCAGTAGGCGGCGGCTTAGCGTGTGCAATGCTGCTAAAAGCAGCTTGCGAGCGAACAACTCGGAATGAGGGCCCATGTGCATTGCAGGGGAGGCAGATATAACAGGTGCAGAAAGAGTAAGATTTGGGTGGGTTATTTTATTTCTGTGCAGGGTAAATACTGGCTGCTTTATTTTTACACTGCAAATTAGATTGCAGATTGAACACACCACACCCAAATCTAACTCTCTCTGCACATGTTATATCTGCCTCCCCTGCAGTGCACATGGTTTTGCCCAACTGCTAACAAAAATCCTGCTGCGATTAACTTGAATTACCCCCACTGTGCAAGTCACTATAATGACAGCAGTAACATCGATGACTGATGCGATGGCTGCACAATTAGCGAATAATCACACACAGCTGATGTTGTTTAGTAAAATCACACACAGCTTATGTGCTGCCTCACCATTTTAGCTGCAGGTTTTTGACCCTTATGTAGGGTGACAAGACTATCCCTTTAACCTGGAACACTCATTACACAGGTTCTGTGGCTAACTGACTACAAGCCTGAATTTCACCTGGTTTCAAGCAGCCACAGAACCTGTGTAATTCATGAGTGTCCCAGGTTAAAGGGATAGTCTGGTCACCAAACCTTATGCATATTGAATTTCAGGTTTATTCCTTTGTTTAGCTTATGTTTGTGAGTGCATCAATCAAACTGCTCAAGCTTTACAATTTAGGACATTAGTAACATATGCACATTACACTGTGTTTGTAGTTTAATTTAATGGAAACACTAAGGCAGAGGTTCTCTTAGTGCAAATGAATGCTAACCTGCAAAGAAACTGCAGTATACTGTAATTGCATCTAACGTTTGCATAGGTTTCAGGGTGACTCCTATTTTGTGTATTTTTTTTTATTTTTTTTCATTGTTTGCACTATGGGTATTTTTTTTTTCATTGTTTGCACTGTGGGTATGGTTTTTTGGGTTCAGATTGCATACCTCCCAACTTTGTCCGCCTTCAAAGAGGGACACACGTGCGGCTCCCAAAAGGGGCGTGGTCTATAGAAAAGGGGCGTGGCTTCGAGGAAGGACCCACAATTGCGAGCCACGCCCCCGATTTAGTCACTGAGGGGGCATGCCCAGCACTCCGTGAGCCGCTGGCATACCCTCTCTCCCTCTGTCTGCACTGAATAGACCCTGTGCGCATGCGTACAGCGTCTATTCACCGCTGCTCAGCTAAGCAGAGCAGTGAGTGCAGGAGCCTACCAACTGCCCCCCCCCACACCGTGGGACACTGTGGCCAGCGGGTGGGACAGCAGGACAGTCCCCAAAAAATGGGACTGTCCCACGAAAACCGGGACAGTTGGGAGCTATGAAATTGCAACTTTGCTTTTGCTATTACATTTGCGTTCAACCTTAAATTAGGCCCAAAGGGAGTCATTCTGACCCGATCGCTCACTGCAGTTGCCGCAGCGCAATGATCAGGTAGGAACTGCGCATGCGCCGGTGCCACAGTGCGCCGGCGCATGGCAGCTTTCGTTATCTAGCGATCGCCTCTGAGACAGAGTCGGTCGCTAGGCGGGAGGGGGCTGAACGGCGGCATTAAGCCACCATTTAGGGGGAGCGGTCCAGCCAACGCAGGCGTGGCCGGACCATTGGGGGGGCGGCCGGCGGCGGCTGCGTGACGTCTCACGCAGCCGCTGCGGCTAGCGGGAGTGACGAGCAACTCCCGGCCAGCCGCAGGAGCTGCGCTGGCCAGGAGTTACTCCTCAAATACAAAGGCATTGCCTCTGTGCGATGCTTTTGTATTTGTGCGGGGGGATGGCACTGACATGCGGGGTGGACCAGCCCTGTGCTGGGCGTCCCCCTGCATGTCTGAGTTAACGATCGTAGCTGTGCTAAATTTAGCACAGCTACTATCAACTCGAAATGACCCCCAATGTGTGCATACTTAACATGAGGGAAGAAGGGTGTACCGGCAGGACAAGCATTGTGCGGCAGAGGGGCAAAGGAGAAGAGAGAGAGGTGACATCAGCAGATTTGGGAGATCGGGATTGGATGCAGTAGAGATGAAGGGTCTGGGGTTGTGGATAGTGGATCACCCCTAGCCAGGTGCTGCATAGATGCTGATAAATCACTGTTTGTTTAGCAGTGCTGGCTGCAGTAAGGCCATGTCTTGGCCGGTTAAGATGGTACCTTATGGTATAAAGGTGAACTCCTCCTTGTCCTGTCATTTGGTAGGTGAGTGTCTCCTCTTCTCTGTAGTTACAACTACCTGGGTGAGCAGATGGTATCTTGTATGGTGGGGGTGATGCAGGTGACATGTGTTTACTAATGATTTCCTCTCAATGAGTTTTGATTGTACATTGAAGAGAAACTGGGAGAATAGTGAGGAGCTTTCAGAAGCACTGATCACCAGGGATTATGTGGCCCAGGTCCGAACCTGAATACAAGTTCCCACACTGGCACCCCGTCTGTGTTGGCACCTGGAGCATCGGCCCCATATGACTCACCCTTATTTTGCCACTGGTGTATTTATTAAAACACCTAAGGGCAGATGAGAATGGTGGTTATACCAAGCAGAAGGAATCTCAATCATTGTGTGTACATTACTGTATATACACAAATCCAGAGGAAAGTGTGCCTGGGGAGGGGGGGGGGGGGAGGGGGGAGCTTGGACTAGATGTGCTACCATGCTGAGAATTGTAACATGTAAGAAAATGTAAAAAGGAGCACACTCTAAGCCAGGCATTCCCAACCACGGTCCTCAAGGCACACCAACAGTGCAGGTTTTAGTGATATCCAGGCTCCAGCACAGGTGACTTAATTAGTAGCTTAGTTATTTTGATTTAACCATCTGTGCTGCAGCCTGGATATCACTAAAACCTGCACTGTTGGTGTGCCTTGAGGACCATGGTTGGGAATGCCTGCTCTAAGCACTAGGAATACTGATAAACTCTGCAGTTCACGTAGAGTATAATGGGGCTTCTTAGCACATGGTTGGCCAAATATGCATGCCCACCTGCATGTAAAGGTGTACCTCATCAGATGGGTCCCTAGCATCGCTAATACTTACACATAATATCAATTTATTCAGGACTTACTATATAAACATATAATATAGAACATTCTATATGTAGACAGAAATGTAGGTCCTCATTTAAAAAAGGGCAGATTGGGGTGGGGTGCTAATACAATACTGAAGAAGTCTTAACCTTTAAGTATACATTATATATGCAAATGTAGAGGTAATGGGGGGGTCTATTTATTTATTGAAATCACACTAGTGATTCTTTCATAAACACTCATATATTCAATTCATGTTGGATCCTTTCCAACAAGCATTTGTTGGAAAGGATCCGACAATGCACTATTCAATAAGATGCCAAATTCGACTGTCAGATTTGAGCCAAATCCATCTGTCGGATTTGGCCGCCACTGCTGCTGATGCTCACCATGGCGCTGCTCAACCCGGCTGCTGCTGCTCACATTGACACTGCACCAGCTTCTGCTCACCCCAGCACCAGTTACAGGAGTCAACTGCAGTGCAGCACCCGTGCTCCCTGTGTGCAGTGGGGGGTAGGCAGTGGCAGGTGGGTACTGGTAAGAGTGGTGTCACCGAGCTGGATCCTGCGATGAAGAGATGGCAGGGTGGATGGAGGAGACAGTGGTAGGGTGGATGGAGGAGGCGGCGGCAGGGTGGATGCAGGTGGCGGCGGCGGCAGAGTCGATGGAGGAAGCGGCGGCAGGGTGGATGCAGGTGGCAGTGGCAGAGTGGATGGAGGAGGCTGTGGCAGAGTGGATGGAGGAGGCTGTGGCAGAGTGGATGCAGGAGGCGGCGGCAGGGTGGATGCAGGAGGCGGAGGCAAGGTGAATGCAGGATGCTTTGGAAGGGTGGATGGAGGAGGCGGCAGCAATGTCAATCTGACTTTTTTAAAAGTCGGATTGACATTGTCAGAAATGGGGCTAAAACCTATTGGGTATGGCCGCGCTTCTGACAATGCACATGTGCATTTCCAACAGCTTTCAGGCAAGTCGGATTTCCCGACTTGTTGGAAAAAATGGCCCCCTATTGAATAGGTCGGAACCCCTTCCGAACTAAATCTTTCGGCAGCTGCTGTCTTTCCGACAAGACGGCAACTTCCGACACTTATTGAATATACCCCATTGTGTTCCTTACTTTGGAATTTATCTTTTCAAATCTTGATTCTATATGGAGGTTTTTTTTAAAAATAAATCTGTACTTGAAAATTATGCATTTTGCTAATGTGCTCAGTCTTTGTTACATGCTTACAAAATGTAAATCAGGGGACCCATTTATTATTGATGCAATATGGGTTAGGTATGTATTTTGGACCCCCCCACCCCACACACACACACACACACACACACACATACACACCCACACATGAACAGACAATCTTTGGAAAACGTGAATATTTTGTGATATGATTTAGTCATCGGGCCTAATTCAGCATGAATTGTAGTTTTGCTAAAAGTAGCAAAACTACAACTCTTTTCGCTAGCATGCGGGGGGCCACCCCCCGCTAACATATAAGCAAATCGCTATACAGCGTTGCGCTCACATGCTTAGGGTTGCCCCCTGCCTAAGCAGCCTAGCTGCAAAGGCAGTTGATGGGGAATCCATATTTTGGGTTGCAGTGGCTGCATGTGACATCTTGCAGCCGCCACAGCCTTCGCCGCAAATGGTCCAGATATGTCTGTATTGTCCGGACCGCTCTCCCAAACAATGTATTGAAGCCCACAAAACGCAGGGTCGCCACTTCGTCATCGCCTCCTGCCAGCTCTTAAACTGCGATTGCAGTTT
Organism: Pseudophryne corroboree; assembly: GCF_028390025.1. Taxonomy (NCBI): domain Eukaryota; kingdom Metazoa; phylum Chordata; class Amphibia; order Anura; family Myobatrachidae; genus Pseudophryne; species Pseudophryne corroboree. The sequence continues at coordinate 248,906,233 of NC_086453.1, read as the reverse complement.
GAGACCATGTGCATGCATACACCACCATGCGCACATGCGCAGAAGCGCAGAAATGGCAAATAGTGAATTCCACCCCCTACGGGGCTTACTGGTGTTCAGAGGGTTCAGATTATTGTCAGGGGTAAAATTATTTGAAAGAGGGGTCTGGCCTCTTTTAAACAAGTACAATGTGCTCTCCAAATCTTCACTGTGTCCCGGGTCGCAGTGGCTGCGTGTGACATCATGAAGTCGCTGCAGCTCGTGCCTGCAAGGGTCCAGACACACCTGCATTGTCTGGGCCGCGGACTGCCAACAGCATTCTAATGCAGTTGCCACGCCACTCCCGCCTCACGACCACCTGTACCTGTCAATCAGGCATATTTTTACCCTCGGAAAATATCTGCTAAGGGGCTGCATGATTTAAAATAGGAATTTCCCATCTTTCAAATGTGGATACCTCCACATATACTGGAGCAATTATGAGCATGAGAGGGCATAAAATCCATTCAGAGCCCAACTATATGGTCCTATGAACAATAAATATGAAGGGAATGGGGAATATATATAGAAGTAATATGCCTGACCGTACAGTATCAACACTAGGTGGAGATGGCGATAAATCCAGTATACAAAAATCCCATGAAACACAAACACCATGGGGTATATTTACTAAGGTTCGTATTTGTAGTGATTTGGTGGGAGATTAAACTTGAATTACATTGTTCGTGTTTTTTTGCAACTTTTTGAATAAAGTGCATGTAATTTACTAAGCTGTCAAGTTGTCTTCTTTTGTATTTTCCGATGTCGATGAGATTCGTATTGTCGGGCAGTGTTTTACGGGAGTAATTAGTAAAACACTGCCGTACTTAACACAATGAATCCCGGCCGGTACAGTGAGATCCGTGCAGGGCTTCAATGTGTACATTATCTGAAGTCTGTAAAGTGTTTAAAATCCTTAAAACATTTGCATGGGGTCCCCCCTCCTAAGCATAACCAGCCTCAAGCTCTTTCAGCCGGTCCTGGTTGAAAAAATACAGGGGGAAAAATCACAGGGGTCCCCCCATATTTCATCAACAAGCACCAGGCTCTGCGTCCGGTCCTGGTTCAAAAAATACGGGCAACAAAACACGTATGGGTCCCCCATATTTTTTAAACCAGCACCGGGCTCCACTAGCCAGAGAGATAATGCCACAGCCGGGGGACACTGTTATACTGGTCCCTGCAGCTGTGGCATTACACCCCCCAACTAGTCACCCCTAGCTGGGGTACCCTGGTGGAGTGGGGACCCCTTAAATCAAGGGGTCCCCCCCTCCAGCCATCCTAGGGCCAGGGGTGAAGCCCGAGGCTGTCCCCAACATCCGTGGGCGGTGGATGGGAGGCTGATAGCCATTGTGTAAAAATAAAGAATATTGGTTTTTTTTTTAGAACTACAAGTCCAAGCAAGCCTCCCCCGCAAGCTGGCACTTGAAGAACCACAAGTACCAGTATGCAGGAAAATAATGGGCCTGCTGGTAGCTGTAGTTCTACTACAAAATAATACCCCAAAAAATACACAAGATGCATACCGTGACAGTACAACTTTAATTTACATACATGCACACTTACACACACACATACTTACCTATGTTGACACGGAGCCCCTCGGTCCTCCCGTCCAGTAGACAACAAGTACGTGGATTACAAATTTAAAGAAGAGCACCAATCTACACAGGATTGTTTGTAAGTATAATTTTATTTTTACAGGTACCCAGTGGATTCTACTGGACAAGAGGACCGAGGGGCTCCGTGTCAACATAGGTAAGTATGTGTGTGTGTAAGTGTGCATGTATGTAAATTAAAGTTGTACTGTCACGGTGTGTGTCTTGTGTATTTTTTGGGGTTGGGTTTGTAGTAGAACTACAGGTAACAGCGGGCCCGATATTTTCCCGCATGCTGGTACTTGTGGTTCTCCAAGTACCAGCTTGCGGGGGAGGCTTGCTGGGACTTGTAGTTCTTCCAAAAAAAAAAACAATATTCTTTATTTTTACACAATGGCTATCAGCCTCCAATCCACCGCCCACGGATGGGGGGGACAGCCTCAGGCTTCACCCCTGGCCCTTGGGTGGCTGGAGGGGGGACCCCTTGATTTAAGGGGTCACCACTCCTCCAGGGTACCCCAGCCAGGGGTGACTAGTTGGGGGTGTAATGCCACGGCCGCAGGGACCAGTATAACAGTGTCCCCCGGCTGTGGCATTATCTCTCTTGCTAATGGAGCCCGGTGCTGGTTTAAAAAATATGGGGGACCCCTACGTGTTTTGTCCCCTGTATTTTTTGACCCAGGACCGGACGCAGAGCCCGGTGCTGGTTGATGAAATATGGGGGAACCCCAGTCATTTTTTCCCCTGTATTTTTTCAACCAGGACGGGCTAAAAGAGCCCGAGGCTGGTTATGCTTAGGAGGGGGGATTTTTAAGCCATTTACACCACTTCCCACTAATAAGAATGCACGGATCTCACTGATCCGGGCATGCCTATCGGAATACAGATAAAAAAAGCAGGTCTATTTGAAAACTGCTTTTTTTTACGATTTGTAACATTTACCGGCAGTGTTTGGACATTGCCTCCAGTGATTGTGAATACAAATTTTTTGTAAATTACCAAGTTGTATAAAATAACAGACGTGTTTTACCGATGGTGTATTCATTCGTATTTTTTTTCTCTGCCCTAAAAAAAAATACGAATGCCCTCATCACTGCCGAGATTTCTGTTTAGTAAATTCCCGAGATGACACTTTGAAAAAAAAAAAAATCGGTCAAAATCGGGAGTTTAGTAAATAATCCCCCATGTCTGGCTACATAGCCATGCCCCCAATCACAAAGTTTAAAATGACTCCTGCAGTATTTCATCCAAGCTTCAAAAATATTAACATTTTGATTACATCTTAGACATTTTTAATGTTCCACTTTCTAATTCTAAAAGTGAAAATGTAATTTGTAATTCTTTTTATATCATTACTGAACAATGATATAAGTTCTGCATAGAACTTAAACTGCATAGAACTTAAACAGTGACAATCATATTCCTCCAACAGATTAATGAGGATGATCTTTCTAGTCTATAAAATGGAAAGTAAAGGTCTCAGATATCAAAACATTTTAGAACTGAACATTCACCTTATATAAATGATGTAATAAAACAAAGTTTTTTCTCTAAAAAGTTAAATTAGGAATTATATGAGTTTTCATAATGAGATATTAGGGATCACATTTAAGGAGCACATTAGAACTTTTCACATTCACTGTCAATTACATTGAATGCGGTTGAAGGATAACTTAGTGTTTCTCTAATTTTTCTTTTGTATTATATTAGAAAAACATATTAATGAAACAATATACTTTAGTGGCAACAGTTGTCCCCATTTCCCATTTTTTTATATTTAATTACCTTTAATTACCTGTTGCTGACCTATACACGTATTTTTGACCTCTTGACTATATCAAGATGTTTCATTAAATTACTGATCTCTCTCAGGGTCTTGTTTGCACTAACTTGATGACCTAAGTAAACTGTCAAACTAAAGCTTGTACACTGCTGTCTGCCAGACACAGGTTGGAAAGGTACATGTAGAGGTGGCAATGAAAGCCTTCAAACTATGGCAGATGACTGCCACAGTGTTTGCTCTTCAAGGGATAAATCAGGAAGACAGCAGACAGGAACAGTCAAGGGACTCACAAGTGTGATTCATGTTAGATAATAGCTGAAGTAAGTGAGCCAGACACATTCTCAGTAGAGCTTGGTGTCTGAAGGAACATGAACACAATTAAAAAATAAATGCCAACTTCTGGTGGGCGGCGCATCTAAGATGTCCGTGTTTTGACTGAGCTCTGCTTTATCCAGCTCTATCTGCTGCCATCCACATTGTTACAGCCTGTTTCACGGCACATCTAAACGGGACTGTCTCCCTCAACTATAGAGGTATCCAACGATATCCGTCAACAGTTCTCATTGTGCTTATATTGTATATGTTTTATCTTTGTGTTCTATTTACTGTGGGATAATTCTCACTGAATATTATTTACTGCCTACTTTATTCGTGCACTGGTATTTGTTTTTTTTAGGCTGTATTAATTCATTGTATCTCCGGTTCACTTATATCCACTAACTTAACTACCTTCTCTGCTAGGCCGCTACCGGATGTCCTCCCACACGTCATTATGTTTAACCTTTCTGTGGAATAAGATGTAATTCACATGTTTTTTTGTATACAATCTCTTCTGGGGACAACTTATATGTTCTAACACTTTACCGTTGTATCCTACCCATATTCCTTCTATTTCTAATACACCTGCCTCTTATTGTCAGTCTCTGAAACATCACATTCACTCCTTTTTCAGAGGGTATGGATAAATTTGTTGATAAGACCATGCCTCCTAAACAGTCCACCTCCTCTAGTAAAACTAGTAAAAATAAGACCCCCTCTCAAAAATCAACCCCGCCCTCTCCAACTCACTCCGACCCTGGCTCCTCAGAGACTTAGGGGGAGAGGTCCGCTCCCCAAACTGCTAGGAAAATATCGTACTTCATAATGCCCTTTAGGTACAAATGGTTTGAGAGTCTCCAAATGAGATTAGAGGCTGTCCTGGCCCGCATTGACTCTCATGCCTCCCATATAGTGGCATTGGAATCGAGGGGTAGGGGATGTTTAAGACAAAATTCAGTTCTGTCACTCTGACTTAAAGTCCCATGATAAGTTAACTCAACAGCTATTGGAGAGGGTGGACAATCTCAAAAACATAATATCACATGATTTTAATAAACATTAAGAAATATAAAAATGATTAATTATAAATATCACACAATTAAACGAAATGACTTTATAAGTTCCCAATTAAGGGGAATGGGACCACTAGGGTCTCACTTATGTATTGATTGTATATGCAGTCTCTGGTTAGGACTCGCTCCTCATTACTTGATATTTTGGTAGTTACCCAGTCCGTATGGAAATTATCCCCGTGGATCTCAGTTTGGCAGTTTAGGGATCCAATTAGCAGCAGGGTTTTTTTTCAAATTCCAGGTCTGGAAATGTCCAAATGGAGGTAGAAGAGTCCAATAAGTACCATAGAAATATAGTGGATCCTGAGGAAGCTGGCAGCAACTAGACCAGCGAAACACGTTGAGCCAAGGACACTGACCACCACCATTGGATCCACTATATTTCTCTGGTACTTATTGGACTCTTCTACCTCCATTTGGACATTTCCAGACCTGGAGTTTGAAAAAAAACCCTGCTGCTAATTGGATCCCTAAACTGCCAAACTGAGATCCACGGGGATAATTTCCATACGGACTGGGTAACTACCAAAATATCAAGTAATGAGGAGCGAGTCCTAACCAGAGACTGCATATACAATCAATACATAAGTGAGATCCTAGTGGTCCCATTCCCCTTAATTGGGAACTTATAAAGTCATTTCGTTTAATTGTGTGATATTTATAATTAATCATTTTTATATTTCTTTATGTTTATTAAAATCATGTAATATTATATTATAAATATTCTTATCGTCCCTTATTGGTATTTCAGCCGGCGCCAGTATATCCTCACATCACTCTTCCGTTATATTAAGGGGTTGACCACCCCTTTAACTGGCTGCCGCTAACTGCGCACTCATATCTTCCTTAATCTCAAAAACATATCCCATCAAAATAACCTTAGATTTGTGGGGATCCCTGAGGCGGTTACTGGGCCGAACCTCACTACCCTTCTTACTATTGATTTGCTTTCAACCCTTGGTATCTTGACTGACATTGATCTCCCACGCATCAAAAGAGCACATAGAGTTGGCCCACTCCAGGAAGGCACTAGACATCGTTCCTGACCGGTGCTAGCTCGCTACCTGTACTACAGAACTAAGGAGGCAATTTTATCTGCTTACTGCAGACATGGGGAACTGATAATTCAAGGCAGTAAGGTCTTGATATTTCAAGACTTTTCAGCCATGGTATCCCAGAAATACAGACAATTTTCTGAGGTTTGCACGTATTTACATAATAGAAAAGTCCGCTTTGCCCTGCTATACCACGCCAAGTTGAGGGATCTTGGTGAATGGCACTCACATGTTTTTCCCAGACCCTGAGGCGGCAAAGACCCACTTCATGGCTTGTGGTTCTCCTTCACCCTCCCCAACTTGAGTTCACCTCTCAGAATTAGACTATAATCTAGGAGTTCCTCACACCTAGGGTAGGATACATTTTTTCTTACTTTCTCTGAGTCCTCGGAAGGTTGCATACCTTCATTTTTGTTTTTTTCTTTTTTCATTGATATTTATAGATGGTGTCTACGGCCTTTTTGTTGGTTAGGATAATTATAGAAAACCTTCTTGAGGAACATTGGATCTCTACTAGGGAGAATTCACTCAAAGCTGCCTGGATTGGTTCATGTATTTTGTCCCCCTTTAAACAAAAGGCACGAGGGGTGGCTATTCTCTTTAAAAAGGGACTACCCCTGTCCATGCTCTCACAAACTATAGACCCTGATGGCCTCTATATCATCATGGATAAAGAGTTATATTTTACTAAATATACCCTTGCCAATATCTATGCCCCGAACCTAAACACACACCATTTTTTTCAAGACTTAGGGTACATCCTGCAGAGCTGGCACAATTTCCCTCTAATACTTGGTGGGGACTTCAATATGGTAGAAGATCCTTCCCTGGACAAATCCCCCTCACAACCTTGACTTATGCACGCAACCTACTAACACCTTATTGCCTTTAGACTTGACTAAACCCTCTCTGACCCTTGGCGTTTACTGAGCCCATACGCATTTATCCTTAGTCCATGGCTCTCTCTCCCGGCTAGATAAGATTTACATAACTGATGACCTCATGACGACTGTTCGGCGAGTGGATATCCATGATATCCTCATCTCAGATCATGCCCGCCCTAGTATCTCTAGCCCTTTCCCATCCGCAGATGCATCCCACTGATCGGATGTGGTGATTCCTCTATTACCTGGCCCAATCGGATGACTTTAAATCTCATCTTACGCAACTCTGGACTAATTACATTGACGATAACCTGGCATACTGGGACAACCCAACCCTTTTTTTGGAAACTTCCAAAGCAGTGATGCAGGGACACGTCATTAGCTATGTCTCTCGAAAAAAGACAGAGGCCACTGCCGAATATAACAATCTCAGAATGACTGTACAAGACTCATTCTTACAATACACACTGCATCCTTCTGAGGAGCCTCTGGCCACTTACAAACAAACTAGACAATTTCTTGAAACACACTTTGCTACCCAAGCTCGACACATTTTATAATACACAAAACACCGGTTTTATTGTTGGGGGAATAAGGCGGGCAAACTCCTAGCCTCTCTTACCAAAACTGTTTAAGTCTAGATCTACTATTACCTCTTTGAAACATCCCTCCACTGGCGCTATACTCACTAGATCCCATGATATAGTCTCTCAATTTCAATCCCATTTTGAGGCTTTATTCTGCCCTTCCTCTGTTGACTCCACGTTACAATATACATTCCTTACTGACACATTATTACCTAAACTGACCTCAGAACAGAGGACTATTTTAGCGGGCGACATTACCATGGAGGAATTTAACACGGCCATATCCAACTTCCTCCATGGTAAATCGCCTGGCCCTGATGGGTTCTCTGGAGAATACTACTGTATTCTTCAATCTCATATTGCCCCTGCCATTCTAGAATTATTCAGAAATATTCCAAACCACAAACCTTTTTACCCTACTTTTAACGCTGCCCATGTGATCCTTTTGCCCAAACCTAACAAAGACCCCACTCTTATCACATCCTATAGATCCATCAGTTTATTAAATGTTGACTACAAGCTCCTGGCTAAAATCATGGCCTCGCGTCTCCAAACTAACCTTCCCCATCTAATGACGGACCAACAAGTGGTATTTGTCCAGGGTCACCATGCTATTAAAGCAATTAGAATGGCGATAGCGGCTGTTGCAATGGCAACTAATGCACCCAATGTTGCAAACATGCTCTTAAGTCTTAACATACACAAGGCATTTGATATGGTTTTATGGCTGCATTTGTTTGCGGTATTAGACAAATGAGACTGACACAGGGTTCACTGACCTAATTCACTCTCTCTACCACAATCCTTAGGTATCCTTATTGCTTAATGGCATTGTGGGACCTTGTTTCCAACTGGATAGAGGCACCCAACAGGGCTGCCCATTATCCCCCTTATTATTTAATCTGGCCCTAAATCCCTTGTTATGATCCCTTCAGAATGACCAATCTTTTCACGGCATTAAACTAGGACATCAAGAAATTAAACTCTCAGCATTCACTGATGATATCTTCCTTTATATAGGCAATCCTGAATGATCCCTCCCCCTCATTCTAGACAAAATTGGCCTCTTTAGTACAATCTCGGGCCTATATATTAATATGGATAAATCAACCGCATTGGCTTTGGGTAATATGGTTGGACATTCCTGTTGGGCTAGGCGATTCCCATTTATTTGGGCATCACACCATATTTCTTTTTTGAGTATACTGTTACCCCGAAATTTTAATTTGTTATACACCTTACATGTTAAGCGCAGAGGATGTTAAATCATGGAATCGATTGATGTTATCCTTTTTGGTTATAGCTAAGCTCCTGAAAATGGTGGCAATCCCGCGTTTATTACACCCTATACCAGGGATGGGCAACCTCCGGCCCACGGGCCATATACGACACGCAAAGCCATTCATTCCGGCCCACCCGCTTGTTTGTCAGCGAGACTCGCTGCTGCTCAATCCGGCGGCGGCGTGTCTCAGCTGTTAGGGCAGGGAGAAGAGCTCAGCAGCGGGTAGGATCTCAAACCAGCCACCAGTTTGTGAGCCAATCAGAGCTCACGAACTGGCATCCAATCAGAAGCTGCCGCTGCCGGTCCGCTAGCTCCGATTGACTCATGAACCAGCGGCTGGTTTGAGGTCCTACATGCCGCAGCCTGCCATGACCCGACAGCTGAGACACGCCACCACCGGACAGAGCTGCAGCAGCGGTGAGCGGTCTGGCACTGTATATCTGGCACTGTGGGGGCATTTGTGTATCTGGAACTGTGGGGGCATTTGTATATCTGGCACTGTGGGGGCATTTGTGTATCTGGCACTGTGGGGCATTTGTGTATCTGGCACTGTAGGGGCATTTGTATATCTCGCTCTGTGGGGGCATTTGTGTATCTGGCACTGCACTGGCATATATGTATCTGGCACTGCACTATTGGGGGCATATGTGTATCACGTCCTATTTTAATTTGCCCCACCCATTTTTTGGCACACGCACTCAGTACCTCTAAGTGGCATAACTACTGGGGGCATAACTACTGGGGTGCAGGGTAATTTTTAAGTTGATAATTTTTGTATGGTCTCAAAGGATTTTATAAATTTCCAAATGGCCCTTGATAGAAAAAAGGTTCCCCACCCATGCCAATACTCTTGACCAAGGCTGATTCTCTCCTTATTAATTCAATACTACGTAAATTTATCTGGAAAGGTACCAGGGCTAAAATCGCTCTTAAGAAACTCCATCACCCAAAACATAATGGTGGAATAAATTTCCCTGATATTATCACCTATAATCATGCAGCACTATTACGACTCCTCCGAGATTGGATTTTTCAATCATCAATTTACACTGACACATCCCTAGAACAAAACTTTTTAACAACTGTGACCTCACTTGTTTCCTTCATTCACATGACCATGATGTTTCAGATCAGATATGCTCTAATCCACTATTGTGGTCGACTAAACGGTTATGGCATATACTGCGCCATAAACACAACCTTAATGCATATTATTCCCTTCAGTTACCCCTCCTTCATAATCCTAACTTCCTTGATGGCATGGCTGCTCACCCTTTCGCTGCATGGAGTTCAGCGGAGCTCCACGCTTGTTTGTCTCTAGTGATGAACGCCTTCTAACATTCACAGAATTGACTTCTAGTCATCCTGTAGTAAGTTCCTCCCCACTGGCGCTCTTACAACTAAAGTTTTATGCATCACATGTGCTGCAACATTACTCTACCACTGATTGGAAAAATTATTTGGATTCCATCCTGACCATTACACCCCCTCAACGTAGAGCTATATCGATTCATCACAATATTTTGAGGGATATCATAGATAATGCTAAAACAACAGGGTATCGGTACCAACTCTGGAGAAAGCTTTACTATATTCCCAAAGAACCCTGTCAGCCAGCAAGAACATAGAATTGTTTCTAAACACATACCATAAAACTTACCTATCTCCACTCAGACGTTATCATATGGGTACCTCGGAGAGCCATGCCTGCATGTGCTGCCATCAAGAGGAAGCTGACATTTTTCATTGTTTATGGGCTTGCCCCATGGTCAAGTATTTTTGACATCTAATTCGCAGATACGCTGAAGCCAAACTTGTTAACTATGTTCCGTTCACTCCGGAGTGGGCAATCCTGGGCGTATTTGATCCTGCCCAACGAATTACTCCTGAAAGCAAAAATCTCCTACTCGCACTAAGTGCAGCAGGAAGGAAAACTACACTCCAGGGTTGGTTGGATTACACCCTCCCCTGCAAATACCTCTGTTCCTATCCAAGCTCAACTGTATCTTTAAGATGGATTGGATGGAAACACTATTGCAAAAAGATAAGAAGGTGGAACGGTTCTTTATGATGTGGGAATCATATATAGATATGCTACCTCTATTTGTTATGCAACAGCTCCACCATAGCTTACAGAACACCGTATGGTACCAAACAAAAATTGCTGTGGGTGAACCACCAATTGTTTTACTTTGATCACTTCCAGGCTTCAATACTCTGTGCAACTATATATTGTTTATTCTGATATGTTACTTTTTATATGTTAAACTGACAAAATTTGGGAGTTCTGATGTTCATATTCAAAATTATTTTTGATGCTTTCATCTGTGTCAAATGTTGATTGTATTTTTTATTTTATTTCTGTAAACGAGAAGACCCTGCCTCCAATGTCACAGTTTATGACTTGTCTTTCTTTTCCTGTAACACATCTGATGATACCTCAATAAAAAAATTAAAAAAAAAATCAAAAATGTAAAAAATGCCAAGAAAGTTTCAATTGCTGTGATTTTTTTTGTCTGATTTGTAAGGGGTACAAACACTTCCTGGTCCTGTACCCTAAAAATGGAATGAACCTAATTTTATTTTGTGTTCTACTGAAGTACATATGTGGAAAAAAATAGAATCCGACCTTCTATCACTTTAGGGCCAATCCTATTGTTTGATCTTTGATGTTATGGTTTTCTGCTAGAAAGCTGCAGTCCTGCATAAATATAATAATGAGGTAAGGAATGTATTGCATATTATATTATATTGGTATAACATTACCATTTTGGAGGATGTGTATGACTTATTATGATGTTCAATATTGTACGTATGCATAATTTGTTATTTTTGATCAAGCCTGTTAGCCCAAGATTTCTCTTTGTATTTTGTTTTGATGTACTGACACTGTTTAACGATATGACGTGTATCATCTTAATAAAAACAATACATAAAAAAGGAATGTATTGCGTCCAATCATTGGATCAATTTGCCAATAAACGGGTACTTGGCCTGTTTTATTATATAATGTGTATGAAAAATCTGTTCATCATTTCGCTGATGAACCAGAGAAATCATGATAACAAACCACGGATCGGTTGGCCAAGACAGAGAATCTCAACCTTAATTCTAGATATCTTGCAGTGTGTAGGAATTCTCAATAATCTGACCATATTTCCCACATTATTTCATGATTACTGTATGTCATCCTCCTTGTAGGAGGACATACGCAAATTCAGTGAAGTGTGGCAGAAAATTTGGTATGTTAATGAAAAAATGACTTAGCGCGTAGCTCAGATATTGGAGCCTCTGATTTGGCAAAAAAAAAAAAAAATCACCCCGATTGTCAGGACAACCGAAATATCTGACAGTATGTACCTAAAAGGAGCTTGGAAATGACAAGACATGGTTACATTTTTGCACTTCTAAGAATCTGAGAAAATCAGTTATTTTTACAGTGAGTAAATGCTCTTTTGTCTCTTGTAAAAAAAAAATGGTCTCCTAAATGTGTCCTCCTGTACCAGAAAGCAGACACTAATTATTGTATGTGGGCATATATGTGGGCCTGTAGCACAACTTAAAAGAAAGCATGGACAGGGCTATAACTGGGGGGCACATTCCGTCAGGTGCACAATTTGAGGTGGCGCTGAGATGGTCACCCTAACACCCCCTCTCTCTGACTCCCCTCCTGGAGGCTTCAGTTTCCCAACAGTCATGAAGGGGGTGGAGCCAGAGCCGGTTGCATAGCAGCTGCTGAACCTGGCTGCTGGCGGAAGTTAGCCACAGTTGGGGATGAGAGTGAGGGCGGGATGTACTAAGCCTTGAAAAGTAATAATTTCACTGTAATAAAGTACCAGCCAATTACCTCCTAAGTGCCATGTCACATGCTGGGTTTGAAAAATGACAGGAGGTGATTGGCTGGGACTTTATCACAGTGAAATTATCACTTTTCAATGCTAAGTACATTCCGCCCTCAGAGAGCAGCGGTGACAGCTGGTGGGGACAGCAGGGTGGAGACAGCCTCAGACAGGTGGGGACAGCCGGAGATCAGGGATCAGGACATGGGTAAATGAAGAGTACAGTAATGCAGAGATCTGTCACACATACAGGTAATATAGATCTGCTACATGAATTGTAACTTGTGTACCCATATATGCAGTACAGATATAGTCCCCCCTACCTCTATATGCAGTACATGCACAGTCTCCTCTATCCCTATGAAGTAGGTGCATAGTCTCCTCTATCCATATATACAGTACGTGTATAGTCCCCCCTACCTCTTTATTCAGTACATGTATAGTCCTCCTCTACTTTAATATGCAGTATGTATAGAGAGCTTTAAGTCATTATGTACATACCTTTTCTTTTGAAATGCTAAGAAAACAAAACAAATTACAGCCTTGCCCCAGGTGACAAAAATTCTAGTTTCAGCACTGTAATTAATAAAAAATAGTGAAAATTAATTTACATGTACTTTTAGGCTAATCAGATCATTTCTAGAAGTGCTGTTTATTCTCAATAGGTCAGTTTTATTATGTTTTCATGTATGGAATAGGTTGAAAGAAAATCCAAAAGTAAGCAACAGCTTACAGTATAAGACAATATGCTCAGTCAGAGCTTACAGTGAAATGGCCCTCTAATCACAGTTTTTTTCCTTGTTTTCATCTAGGAATATTTCACAGGACATATATCACATACAGTACAGTACACAGAGCAATCATAGTTCCCCATCAAGGCATCAGAAGCCACGAGGTTTGTCATACAAACCCTGGTCATACTCATAGAAATAATACAAAGTGTAAGATTTCAGGAACTCATGCACAATATAAGCTACAGTAGCAATTTCAATAACCTGGCAATGTGTGCTGATAGAAGTAGGGCTGGCTCTACCATTAGGCAACTGCCTATGGCACCAGGTTCTCTGGGGGCAGCCCTGAGTCTGCTTATATCAAAAGTAAGGATAATTCTGAGAGATGCATTCTTGTTAAATTCAATGCAGACACCGGCTGTTGTACTTCTAAGATGCTACCTCCACAGTTTCACCTGAGGGGCTGGAAAGTGGGTACTGGTGTGTGGTTTGGGGTCCGTCCGTATGTACGTACGTACGATGACAACAGGCTGGAGTTTTGCCTAGAGAGTCAAGAAACCTTGTACCGGCACCAGATAGTAACATAGTTTATATAGGTTTATAAGGTACTATAATTGACATAACAGGTCATTAACAACAGCTAGTAATTAAGAAACTCTCAAGTCCAAATCTGTTTTTTTTTAGGATTTCTTGCAAAATCCATCTTGTAAAGCTGACCCTAAGGCCCCCATTTATCAAGCCTTGGAGAGTGATAAATAGCATTGTGATAAAGTAACAACCAACCAGCTCCTAACTGTCATGTCAGACTGGCTGTGTTTGAAAAATGATAGTTAGGACCGATAGGATGGTACTTTATCACCATGCTATTTATCACTCTCCAAGGCTTGATAAATCTGGGCCTAAGTATTTTGATCAAAATATAAACAAATTGTTTATTCTTTTTATTTTGCTATATGCACACATATTTATAGGGGTGTGACAAGCTACTTTCTCTCTTTATTCAGTACAGTACAGTATGTCTGTATATACAGGGATGCAATGGGAAGTGGGTACAAAGTAATTAGCCCATGCTTGTTTGGTGGCTTGGTCCCAGGCCTGCTAAAGAGACACAGCTATGTCCCAAATATGGCATGTTCATGATCCTTTCAGCAGTGGTGTAGCAAGTTAGCAACTACAAAGTTCTCTGATATTTGCAATGAGGAATGGTCACACCCTTACATGCTTTGACATTCCACCCTGTAATGGGGCCAGACATCTATGATGGTGGCCTTGTGTATGCAGGCTTATACATATCTTATGCTAAAAGAAAAGAAAAGGGGCGACCCGGCACTGGTCTCTATGTAAATGAAATAACAAATGATGAACAAACCAGAATTCGGACAATTAAGATATATTTTCGTAAATTATCAAATCTCTGTCCAGTATGGTGGTGCGCCCAGAGCCAGAAGGAACATGTGTCAACAAAGGGAGAAGAAAGGAAGGCTCTTGTGTGGGTGCACTCTTAAATAGTTGAAATAAGGTTCAAATAGTTTTAATTATACATAGTGGTTAATAAAATATAACTTTTAATGGATATACATTATAAAGAATATCTCATGATTACCTATTAAGCAACATAGGATCCAAAAAATAAATGTGATTTAAAATGCATATTAAATTGAAAAATTTGAAAGAAATTGTTTTAAAAATTGAAGGAATGTTCTGGTCCTATCTCACAGGATGTGATAAGAAAGGCTGTAGACACTTTGCTGTTCTACATTCGTTTCAGCCCGACCAGTACAGAAAATCTGTATCGTTGAGACCAAAATATGGTCAATTGTCAAATATGAGGATAGTGAGACATTACCCACTTCCCACCAGTCACCAACCAAATGCACTGTATAATAAAGAGCTCAGAGGGTCTTGAGCAATTGTATAAACAGAGTATGCATACAAAGGGTAGGGATATTTTAGAAAAGAATGAAATCAAGTGGTGATACTGCTGTTGGTGTCAGATAACGCACATCACAAGGATAAAGAGTCTACTACACTGGGTATTCCCTGTGAGACTCCCCCTCAGGTACTGACCCAGCCCAACACTGTATAGCTTCCAAGATCGGACGAGATCGGGCACTGGTAGTGTGGTATGGTAGTAGACAGATGGGTGGGTTAGACGCCAATGAGAGTGCACCTATATAAAAGAGAAAATGTGACAATTGGTCACAAAAAGGTGTGGATCTGCTTTCTACGTTAGGCTGGATGCAGTAGGTCCTACATAGGTGGTATTACGCATCCAGGATCATAGATGAGAGTCCACCGAAAGAAGAAAAAGAGTCAAGAATGGAAGCAGAAGGCATCAATAATTATGTGCAAAGTACCATGCTAACAAACATTTACTGACATCAAGAATAGATGCAAAGAATAATACATATTGTATATAAGCACCTATGTGGGACCTACTGCATCCAGCCTAACGTAGAAAGCAGATCCACACCTTTTTGTGACCAATTGTCACATTTTCTCTTTTATATAGGTGCACTCTCATTGGCGTCTAACCCACCCATCTGTCTACTACCATACCACACTGCCAGTGCCCGATCTCGTCCGATCTTGGAAGCTATACAGTGTTGGGCTGGGTCAGTACCTGAGGGGGAGTCTCACAGGGAATACCCAGTGTAGTAGACTCTTTATCCTTGTGATGTGCGTTATCTGACACCAACAGCAGTATCACCACTTGATTTCATTCTTTTCTAAAATATCCCTACCCTTTGTATGCATACTCTGTTTATACAATTGCTCAAGACCCTCTGAGATCTTTATTTATAAATAAATTATACAGTGCATTTGGTTGGTGACTGGTGGGAAGTGGGTAATGTCTCACTATCCATTGCCGGACCTGTCCAGCTCTCTCATATTTGACAATTGACCATATTTTGGTCTCAACAATACAGATTTTCTGTACTGGTCGGGTTGAAACGGATGTAGAACAGCAAAGTGTCTACAGCCTTTCTTATCACATCCTGTTAGACAGGACCAGAACATTCCTTCAATTTTTAAAACAATTTCTTTCAAATTTTTCAATTTAATATGCATTTTAAATCACATTTATTTTTTGGATCCTATGTTGCTTAATGGGTAATCATGAGATATTCTTTATAATGTATATCCATTAAAAGTTATATTTTATTAACCACTATGTATAATTAAAACTATTTGAACCTTATTTCAACTATTTAAGAGTGCGCCCACACAAGAGCCTTCCTTTCTTCTTCCTTTGTTGACACATATCTTATGCTGTAAAACAGGGCTGGCCAAACCGGTCCTCGAGATCTACCAACAGTTCATGTTTTCCAGGCCTCCCGGATATCTGTAGAATTGTCAGTTAGGAATTAATTCAGCACACCTTAATTAGTAATGACTACACCTGTGCACCAGCTAGGTGGTTTGGAAAATGTGAACTGTTGGTAGATCTCGAGGACTGGTTTGTCCAGCTCTGCTGTAAAACAAACCTAGTATAACCAAGTAATGTCATCACAAAATCATTACAAGGAGGATTAGCACCTTTCTAATTGTAGAAACAGATAAAAAATATAACTAAGTGTACCGGTAGTACAGAGCATTGGGTACTCTTTAAAAAAAACAACAACAACATTTCAACCTGATAATGATGATGGCTGTAATATCTACAGCAAGATATGCTTAAAATGTATCATACACTGTGAGCATATCTTACCCAAGCATACACAATTATTTTTTCGGACTTATGTATCTACAGTATTTTTTAAATAAATTTTGTCCAACTTTTCATAGGCCTCATAGAGAGAAAAGGACTGGGAAAAATAGAAGGAAAATGACACACGCAAAGAAAGAAGAAAAGTGTGAAAATAAGAGTAAACAGGATAGAAAAAAAGACAAGGTTTATTATATTCACTTCTGTAGCAACAGTCATAAGACCCAAAAAGCAGGGGGGGGGGGGCAGCTGATTCCAAAGGTTTGGTGCTGTTGTCAGCAGTGGGGAGGAGATAATGGTATATGTGAGGTAAGGAAAAGCACATGAGGAAAGAGGGCCCTGCCCTTTCTATTGTACAAATAGTGTAGGTTTTTGCCCCTCTTCAGCCCATAATAACTGTTTCTTTGAATGATATTTAATTTTGACAGATATCAAAACATATTATTCCGGTAATAATTGCCTACATATAGACATTCCACTTTAGATGCAGAAGCACATGAAGCAACATCTATTGGCGGTAAACCATTTGAGGCTTTAAGCAAATTACTCTACAAACTCTGTCCTATGTGTAATTCCATGTGGCCAAATGTCGAATGTGGACTAGATGGCCACTGTCGAAGTCGAAAATTTTATAGGCACATGCATCACGTACAAACACCACACAGATGGCCTCCGTGCGGGTGCTTGTTCTGCTGTGCGTGCGCATACTCGCACGTTGCGTATATTGGCTCATGAGGTCCTGCGTATTAGAGTGTGGTATGAGTAAATACGGTAGCATACACATTCGCATGGAAAAGCCACAAAGACATAACTCATATTTAATCCACATAGTACATAATTTACACATAGCCCACACACACACCAGCAATTTACATTTACTTTGGAAAGGGAACAATAGAGATATTCAACTTAACAGGATATGAGGGGACAGAATTATGTTAGGAGGTGGTGTTTGGTATCCAGCTGTACAGTATTTTAAGAGCAATATTCCGGTAGCAGTTTGCAGAAGGTAGCACGCACCTGCGCATATCTATGCGCAGGAACAGAATTTTAATATCACACTGTATGTACTGTACTCTTGATATTCGGAGGGAACCCAGTGGGGGACATCTGCAAGTGCACCTGGAACAGACATCGCCCACCTATTCAAACCAACCTATGACCCCTCCTGTACTGTAAATGACCAGCCCTTTTACCTATGGATAAAGAGATTGCAGTTTCCTTTGTTTCATGCTTTGGACCATTGTATAAAACCAAGCCTCCTGGCTGGCCTCAGGCTATTCTCTGAAGGTCATCTTTCCAGATTGACTGAGGACCGTAACCGGGTTACGCTGGCGAACAAACGTACGTATCCATTGATTGTAGCCTTTTCTCTTATGTGATTGAATTTCTCTGTGATCCCCCTTTGTAAGTAAATACTTGTTGTGGGTTGGACCTCAACATTTTATATACAATTGGTGTTGCATTTCCTTTCCTGTTAGGATTTAAAGTGTATAGGCCGCATGTGTAGCTATTTTGTGCTTACAGCGTGACGGTGTGCTTACGCAACGTGTACACATTTTATAGAGGTTTTAACCCACACACGCTTAGAGGCTGCAGCAGCCTGAACAGTTGTACATTTAAAGTATTGTTTTTGTTCCTGAAAGTGAATCAGACTTCACACCACTTTCAGTGTCCGTACAAGCAGTAATACCCATTGGTGCATCCTAAGATGCCATCATCAGTTGCACCATTGAAACTTGTACGAGCCCCGTGGCAAGACCAACTTTTTTCAGACTTTTTTTTAAAGGGACAATCACCTACAAGGCAAAACCATGCATTGTAAGTGATAGCCCCTTTAAAAAAACATCTGAGATCGTCCGGCATCCCGCACCTCTGCCAATCTTAGACTTCATTACATCCCGCCTCACGTCTGAATCAGGCCCCAATGTGCCTCATCTTATTAAAGTAACTTGCAATAAAAATGAACTGTTCTTTTCTGTTCCTTTATATACAAGCTATGTTGATTAGTCATTTGAATACTATTATGTATGTATATATTATTAATAGGCTAATGCACAGTACTATTGTTTATAAATATCTAAAATAAAGTAGAAACTAATTATGGTCATTTAAGTCCTGCATTGTATCTTTGACACTTAAATAATAAATATTCAGTTCATTATCCTCTATAGTTTGTATTAATATGTGTATTCATCTCCGTTTCATATACACAAAATAAAAATATAACAAATAGATTAATATTTATCCTTCCAATTCAACCAATTATGTTTTAATGAACTCCTTTAAGTATTTTAAGCA
This sequence comes from Pseudophryne corroboree, assembly GCF_028390025.1. NCBI lineage: Eukaryota > Metazoa > Chordata > Amphibia > Anura > Myobatrachidae > Pseudophryne > Pseudophryne corroboree. Next base: position 248,887,055 of record NC_086453.1, on the reverse strand, counting down.
GAATCCCCAGGGCATAACCATCTCCATCTGTGTCTGGCAGTGCATAAAAGGGGCCGCAATCTCTGCTCAGGAGCGAAACATCACAGACTGCTTCATGCACAAATGGTGCCTGCTAAAATTACTCTCTTCATTCTTAATGAGGCATATTTAATGAAAGCATGTTTATGCAACAAATGCAGCCCACTAAAAGTAAAATGTCTAAGCAGAAGGATATGTGGCATGCCTACTCAGCATATTACTTGGATATCTTTGCAATATTTACTAAACAGTTATACTGTATATGATAGTACAGTGCCTAGACTCTCCCTTTATTCACAAATAATGTGGTTAACACCTTATGGAAACACCCAAAGAGTGCAATGAACATCAATTATATAAGTAATTATATCATTATAGCATTTATTTTGTCGCAGAACATACAATATAAACAATAATTACTAAAAGGTCAAAATACCTATAAAAATGAAATCATATAAAATATATGAACATAAGCGTCAACTTACATCTACCATTCATACACCATGTAGTGCGCTCTGCTAACTGTGCCCTGCCGTGCCACTGTGTGCAGGGCCGGATTAAGGCTCCAGGGGGCCCGGGGTACTTTAGACAAAGGGGGCACCAGAGGACTAAATATAGTGTTTATAGGAAAGGGAGGTTCCTTACATTTGTGTGTCTATCTATCTATCTATCTATCTATCTATCTATCTATCTATCTATCTATCTATCTCTCTCTCTCTCTCTCTCTCTCTATCTATCTATCTATCTATCTATCTATCTATCTATCTATCTATCTATCTATCTATCCATCTAAGATAGATACAAGTATTAGCAGAAAGCTGTTGGAGGCAGTAACAAAATATAGCACATATTATTGAATAGAAAATTAGCATATATATACACTGTAGAAAAACAATATCACACTGTAGAAAGTAGAAACCCCCCTGTTGCCGATACATCGCCGTAGGTGACAGGCACAGATTTAAGAGAGGAACGATCAGGGTGCTCGCCTACCCTAGCACACTGCTACTTTTCAGTGTGATGAGACACACTGTCTCGGTGATGGAGGAGCAGCAGGAGATGGTGTGGCTGCGAGTCCCGGCCTTCCTGTACCTGGACGATGTGTTCAGCATAGCGAAGAGCCCGGGCTCCGAGCTACAGGACCTGATCAATTAGTGCGGCTTGGAGTCGGTGTTCAGGGTGGTCCCGCAAGTGGCGCGGGTTATTGAGCTGCTTGAGAGCTTCGTGGCAGCGGGTGGGAGGGAGGGAGCAGGAGCTGCTGATCAGGACGATGTAGAGGATGCATATGGCCCGGGAGTAGGGCGCCACATCGGTGAGTCTCACCCCTTGGTGCCGGTACCTGGCAAACGGAGTGGAACTGCAAGTCTCAGCATTCTGACACTTGTAGTTTCACAGTCAGCAGCAGCCCGTTGCCTACAGCAGTCAGCAGATGTGTAGGCTTTACATGTATTGGATGTGTCTAGTTATCTATAGATGCAAAAATTACATACATCCCTACTGCACTGTGTTGGCAGGATTATAATAACAGGAGCTCTTGTATTTAATCATGTTTGCCCCTTTTTAATAATAATAATAATAATAATAATAATAATTTATTATTATTATTATTATTATTAACAGCTTCTTCAAAGTTGTACAATAAAGAATAAATACAATCAGGTAACTGTCTCAGGCCATGGGTAGGTATTCAGGTGAATCAGAGTGTAGGCATTTATTATATGCTAGGATCCAATACGATCGCGCCCCTTCCAACGAGGAGAGGTGGCTGCTGGCTGGGGCTAGGGGGGTAGCTGCAGTGGTAGCGCACAGATCATCCGCTAGGTAATGTAGTTTCTATGGGCCTGGATAGCTGGCTGGGTGACACTCTGTCTTCCTCCCGAGTCCCAAATGTCCCCCTCTTACCAGCTGCTGGCTATCTATCTATCACCTCCCCAGACGTTTACTACATACATACACATACCCTCCAACATTTTACACATAAAAACCGGTACAAATTAGAAAAGTGGGCGTGGGCACGAGTAAAGGGGGCGTGGCCACACCCAGTTTCCAATACATTCAATGTAAATTTGGAGAGCCAAAAATCGGTACAAAGCCCTTTTTGGCAGGTGCAGACCATATAAAAAGGTACTGTACCTGCCAAAAAGGTACAGTTGGAAGGTATGATAGCTAGCACACACACACACATACACACACACACACACACACACACACACTACACTCACACACACAGCACTAACCAATTTAAGAGAAGAGGAGGAGGTTCTGCGGGAGTCCATATTAGTTAAGCACAGGAGCTGCTACTGCTACTGCACATGCTCAGCAGCTTCTTCCACGGTGAGTTATGTCTCCAGTACAGAGAGCTCTGCTGATCAGAGCTCTGTGTGAGGAGCATTCACGGCAGCTCGTTAGTGCCTGTGGGTGGCCCCGCCGGGTGCAGAAACGGAGACCAGGCTGTCTCCGTCTCTGAAACGCAATTAGTCTGCAGAGGGAAGAGGTGGGGGAAATTTGCTGAACTTCATTAAAAAAAACATGCAAAACTGCCAGTGCTTGATGGCAGGCACGGGGGGCCCTTAGATTTGGGGGGCCCAGGGTAATGTGTCCCCTGGGATCCCCCCTTAATCCGGCTCTGACTGTGTGGTTTTCTAAGTCGCCTCATGCTGTATAAAGTCACATTGAAAAACACGGAAATGCTTAAAAAGCTAGAGTGTAATACAACTTTCTGTCCATAAGTTGTCGCTTTTCTAAAACTGCACAGCGCATATGTTAAAAAACTAGAGATGTGCACCAGAAATTTTTCGGGTTTTTTGTTTTGGTTTTGGATTCGGTTCCGTGGCCGTGTTTTGGATTCGGATGCGTTTTGGCAAAACCTTCCTGAAAATATTTTGTCGGATTCGGGTGTGTTTTGGATTCGGGTGTTTTTTTTCAAAAACAGCTTAAATCATAGAATTTGGGGGTAATTTTGATCCTATAGTATTATTAGCCTCAATAACCACAATTTCCACTCATTTCCAGTCTATTCTGAACACCTCACACCTCACAATACTATTTTTGGTCCTAAACTTTGCACTGAGGTCACTGGATGACTAAGCTAAGCGACCCAAGAGGGCGGCACAAACACCTGGCCCATCTAGGAGTGGCACTGTAGTATCAGACAGGATGGCACTTAAAACAATTGGCCCCAAACAGCACATGATGCAAAGAAAAGAGAAAAAGAGGTGCACTGTGGTCGCTGGACGGCTAAGCTAAGCGACACAAACACCTCAATATCACAGGAATTATTCGTTCTTATCAATGGTATTATTGATCCAAATCACTGGAAGAAAATGACAAAATCACTGGAATTGTTTGGCAAGATCACTGTAATTAATAATTAAAAATCATTGATATTAATTGCTAAAATCTCGCTCGCAATCGCCTGCCTAGTGAAGTGGAATCTAGTTGGGATTTTGTACCGGGGACACAATAACTTCATCAATTGTCTAAATCCCACTGCACTAATGGCAGAAAACGGGCGCACGTCTAACAGCGCACTGATTATACTGAGGGGTGGTATTCATGTGACCGCCGGTCAGCTGACCGACAGTCACATGACCTCCTCCACCAGCCCAACGGCTCACTATCCCGATGGTCGGCATACCGACCAACAGGGACTATTTCCACTCGTGGGTGTCCACGACACCCATAGAGTGGGAATAGAACCCGTGGCGAGCCCGCAGCGTGGCGAGCGCAGCGAGCCCGCAAGGGGCTTGCTGCACTCGCCCCTCCCCTCCGGGATCCCGGCGTCGGTATGCTGCCGGGATCCTGGCGTCGGTAAGCTGACCGGCGGTCTCCTGACCACCGGTAAGCAGTACTACACCCATACTGAGAACTGATTATACTGAGCCCTGGGTTTACTGAGCACTGATGATACTACGGAGAACTGACACTGAGCAGCGAGAACAGCACTGGACTATTGTACTGTAGTATACTGGTCACCACAATGCAGCACTGACACTGAGCACAGATATTAAGCACTGATCAGGATACTAGAAGTGACACAGAGCTGCAAGATACAGCAATGGCCTACTGCACTGTACTATATGTATACTGCTGGTCACCAAAATGTTGCACTGGCCTACTATATAGTGCTCACAATAATGCAGCACAGATATGGATAGTATACTTGACACAGAGCTGCAAAATACAGCAATGGCCTACTGTACTGTACTATATGTATACTGCTGGTCACCAAAATGCTGCACTGTCCTGCTATATACTGGTCACAATAATGCAGCACAGAGATAGTATACTTGACACAGAGCTGCAAGATACAGCAATGGCCTACTGTACTGTACTATATGTATACTGCTGGTCACCAAAATGCTGCACTGTCCTACTATATACTGCTCACAATAATGCAGCACAGAGATAGTATTCTTGACACAGAGCTGCAAGATACAGCAATGGCCTACTGTACTGTACTACTATAATTATATACTGGTGGCCCCCAGTCCCCACAATGCAGCACACTGAGCACAGATATATGCAGCACACTGAGCACAGATATGGAGCGTTTTCAGGCAGAGAACATAGATATTTTCAGCACACTCAATCTCCAATGCACGAGTGAAAATGGCGGCGACGCGCGGCTCTTTATATAGAATACGAATCTCGCGAGAATCCAAAAGCGGGATGATGGCGTTTTGGGCCCGTTCGGGTTAACCGAGCAAGGTGGGAAGATCCAAGGCTGCCTCGGACCCGTGTAAAATAGGTGAAGTTTGGGGGGGTGTTCGGAACTCGGAGAACCGAACCCGCTCATCTCTATAAAAAACCAATGAAGTTTATATAGTACCTCCTGCTGCTTGGCTGATGGAACCAGTCATTTGGTAAAGCGTGTTTGTCGTGCAGTTAAGTGTGTAATAAATAGGCTTACGATTCAGTACTAAACCTTTAAACCATGACACTCATGCATTTATACAGGTTCTCTGGCTGGCTGACATCAAGAATGAGTTCCAACTGGTTTAATTTCCTAGAGAACCTGTGTAATTCATTAGTGTCATGGTTTAAAGGGATAGTATTGTAAGCTTAGTAATAAAGGATTTCATTATTTGGCGTGTGAGTTTTTTTAAATAGAAAAAATGAAATAAATGTATCGCTTGCTCTATATGATGCTCCTCAGTACATACTGTATAGACAACAGGTGTGACTGCTCCTATAGCATGACTGGTCTGTGTGGTCTACTGGTTAAGGTGAATGTTTAACATAGCCATCACCCAGAGTTCGATACCCACTAGAGAGTATAATGACTTTGGTGGTTTAAAGATGCACATGCAGCTTTTCATAAGGTGAGATCAATTTATGTTCAATATTCAGACATTCTGCGGAACTTTCTGCATAGCTAGGCACCTCCCCTCAAACTTTAATTTCTATGCTATGCCAATGAGCTGGTTATTACCTGTGACCCGATCTGACATTGCACGTTACTGTTTCAGCTTGGTACAGTGGTGTAATCACAATACACATAAGCAACAGGTGTGACTGTGCCTACTGCTAGCCTGTACAGGCTAGTGCTTAACATGAATGCTTTACACAGCCATCAGCTAGGGTTCAAATCCCATTAAGAGCAATGCTATTTTGCTATCAATATTGTTATATCTTCAAATATTTCTTTCATTTTAGTTTTCCAAGTGCAACATTTGACAAGACACAATTTATTTATTTATTTTATGTACACTACTATCGTATTCTACAGTGTTTACTTTCCTCCACATTTCATTTCTACGCTACTGCAGTGTGTCATCTGGGCCCAAATGTATTAAGCGGTAACAAGAGATAAATCTGAGACGCATAAGGAGAGATAAATGACCAGTCAATCAGCTCCTAACTGCCATGTCACAGACTGTGTTTTAAAATGACAGTTAGGAGCTGGTTGGCTGGTCATTTATCTCTCCTTATGGGGTGTATTCATGAAGCAGTGGAAACTGTGGAGAAGTGAGCCAGTGGAGAAGAGCCACTCAGCCCTGAAGTAACATTTATAATTTGCATACTATAAAATTATACAGAGAAGCTGATTGGTTGCCATGGGCAACTTCTCCAATGGCTCACTTCTCTACTCTTTTCACTGCTTCATGAATAAACCCCTATGTGTCTCAGATTTATCTCTTGTTAACACTTAATACATTTGGGCCCTGGAGTGAAGACGCACACACAGTTTACATTATAATGAGATCAATTCATGTCACTATTGTTAAAGTATCCTGTCAACTTAATCCATTGCTCTGCACCTCCCCCCATTATTCATTTATATGTTATGCTACAGAGCTGCATTAGACTCTAAACAGCTAATGACCTTGTACTGTGCGTTACTATAGTAAAGATGCAAACTGACACACATAACTTTGGTGGTTGAAAGATGCACGCTCAGCTTTTCATAAAGTGAGAGCAATTTATGTTCAGTCATTTTTGGGTACTCTGCTGAACTCTCTACATACAGCTAGGCACCTCCCTGCATAATTAAATTTCTATGCTATGTAACCGAGCTGAAATGGCATTTTATGTTACTATAACAGCTTGGTGTGGTGGTATAATTATGGTACACATAGACAACAGGTGTGACTGCTCTAACCGTGTGGCTGGCTGGCATGGTCTAGTGGTTAAAGTGCTCGCTTTGCATAGCTGGGAGTAATGTCATTTTGAAATCATATTTATTTTATCTTCAATATATTACAATGTATTTTTGTAATTTTAGTTTTACAAACTGGCACACATAACTCTGGTGGTTTAAAGACACATGCAGAAGCTTTTCATAAAGTAAGATCATTTCAGGTTCACTATTGTAAGGGGTATGTTTACTAAGGTGGGAGATTCATAGAAGTGGAGATGTTGCCCATAGCAACCATTCAGATTCTAGCTATTATCTTCTAGAAGGTGCTTTATAAATGAGAAGTAGAATCTGCTATGGGCAACATCTTTTCTATGAAACTCACACCTTAGTAAATATACACCTTAGAGTCCTCAGCTCGACTCAATACGTTGCTATGCACCTCCCTGCCTCCACCCTTCATTTTTATGCTACACAAGGCCATTTCAGATGGCTTGGCAGCTCTTCAGTACACATGTGTATATTGTGTTGCACTGTAAAGGAGTGCAACTACACATGTATCTGTTTTCCTGCGGCATTGCTGTATTATGACTGCATCTCACCAATTCTATTCAGTGCAATACATCATGGCTACCAGGATGAGGAGATAGAAAAAAGTAGGTTAATACCGTGCTAGAAAGTATATAGCTGCTCCGATTTGAAATTGGTTAGAAAGAGTGATATGGGAGCGCTAGTGAGTATTAAATACACCTGCAAAGTAAAAACAAATTATTTAAAACAATTACTTAGCATTGAAAAATGCTGCTGCTATATTGCAGAACGTTTACACTCTTTTTTGAATGTTTGGTTGGGATACCGGACGGCCGGTATGGAGGTTGCTGGTGTCAGAGTTTCCGTGTCTTTTGCGGGCGGGGAGGTGGAGTCCCTATCTATCTAGCCCTATCCTACCTTCCTTCCCTGCGACGCTGGTTACTCGTCCTGGCAGTCGTCCTCCGTTCCTGCCGTGTTTCACAAAACCGGAAGTGATCGCTCCGTGACTTCCGGTTTGGCGTACGTCCGGTTTCCCAGCATCCAACGCGTTTCGTGACTGGGCACTTCGTCAAGGATGATTGTTATTCCTGTTTGGATAGGCTTTATATATGGTAGTCCTCATAAAAACTTTATTGACAAAAACGGAAGTCCTTACCGGAAGTGACTCCATAAAAAAGCGGGTAGCACATGTTCTATTACTTTGCAGTGTATTTAATAGGTAAAAAATGAAGTGTATGTGGAAAATTATGAGAATGTATATGAAGATAATTTTCTTGTGGATTATTGACTTATTCTTTTGAAGGTGAAGGGTTTTTTTATCTCAAAAAATAAAAACTTTCATTTATAAAAAAAACTTTCAGTTCTGTGTCTATATTCAAACCTCGTGGTGTCATTGTTGCCAGTTCATATATCCACTTCGTTTCTGTTTTTTTCAGATCGGTGACTATTTCTCCTCCTCTCCAATGAGGTTTTACTTGTTGTATAGCTGTAAATTTCAGATCAGTGGGATTCATTTGATGTTTTTCTTTGAAATGTTCAGGGACACTGTGTGTTTGTAACCTTTTTCTAATATCGTACAGATGTTCTGCAACACGGATTCTTAATTTTCTCTTCGTCTGTCCCACATAGGGGGTAATTCTGAGTTGATCGCAGCAGGAAATTTGTTAGCAGTTGGGCAAAACCATGTGCACTGCAGGGGGGGCAAATATAACATTTGCAGAGAGAGTTAGATTTGGGTGGGTTATTTTGTTTCTGTGCAGGGTAAATACTGGCTGCTTTATTTTTACACTGCAATTTAGATTGCAGATTTGACTCACCACACCCAAATCTAACTCTCTCTGCAAATGTTATATCTGCCTCCCCTGCAGTGCACATGGTTTTGCCCAACTGCTAAAAAATTTCCTGCTGCGATCAACTCAGAATTACCCCCTTACTGCATGCCACATGGGCACTCCAGGAGATATATGACTCCTTCTGAGTCACACGTCAATTTTTGTTTTATAGAGTATTCTTTATTTGTTTGATTTGATTGGAAAGCTGTAACAGCTTATGTAGATCTAGCCTTTGTTAATTTGCAACAATTACAGTTGAGACATTTGAAAAAACCTTTAGTTTCATTTTTTTTCTATTGTATTATTTTCCACTGGAATATAGCTTCTTGTTAATTTTTGTTTGAGATTTTTCGCTCTCCTGTAAATAATTTGTGGTTTTTTTGGGAGAAGTGTTTTCATTTCAGTATCTAGTTCGAGTATATGCCAGTGTTTGGATATAATTTTTTCAAAATCTTGATGATTGGAGTAATATTGTGTAATGAAAGCTGTGTCCATTTTTCTTTTGTTCTCTTCTTTGTTGTTGTATGTAATGGTTTCTTTCTGTCTATCTGTCTGATTTTCTCAAATTGTTGTAGCAGGACTTTTTCATTATAGCCTTTTTCTGAATATTTCTTTACTAGTGTTTTTCCTTGTTCTTGGAAAAGGTTGTCTTCTGTATGTATACAGAAACAATTAACCTTTGAACCAGTTCAGGAAGATTTTTTCACAAAATGGAATGAACAACTCGATTTATGTTCCATGAACTTGATTAAATTAATCATAGATGAGAGAAAAACAACCTTGAGCAAATTGGAGGAATCGATAAAAGCAACAGAGCAAAGGTTCGCTCCATTATACGACAGGGAAGACTACAAGAATCTAATGAAAATGACTAATCAAAAAATAAATGGCATAGAAGACAAAATCATTCTGTTGAAACAAAAGAAATTCTATAGAGACAGTAAGGAAAAGAAGGAACTGCAGGAAACAAAAAATGAAAGAAGAAGAATACATCAAAAACAAGAAAAGATACCATGGCAACAAAACTCCAAGTGGAACACATTCAGAAACACTAACAATCAGAATAAACAATGGAAGACTAAACCAAAAACACCACTAATTAAAGAAATACCGAAATCCAAAAGAGAACAAAGAGAGTATCAACCGTATAATGGAAAAAACTTCATTTATCCCAAAAATCCATACAAACTCATCAAGAAGTCATTTGCATCAGGCGTTCAAAAAGCACAAACAGATGAAAACGAACATTATCATTCATTAATGAAAAAAATTGAAACAAAGAACACAATAGGAGATACAGAAAAAAATAATCCAAGAAAGAGAAATATCGCAGAGGAAACCGACACAGACGACGAAGAAGATTTTTTAGACTTTATCTGGGGAGACGAGAAACTACCAGACAAAACACCATACAAAAGACAAAAAACGATGGCAAGGTGAATGTGAGAGGAACAAGAGGTGGACAAAAGAACAAAAAGAAAAAGACACAAGAACCATCCACGAAAGACAGTGAAAAAACCACCATCTTTCATTTAAGCAGCAAGCAGTTAACCGAGGACCAAAAGAGCATCTTGTAAAAAGGGCTAAAATTTGTGCCGCATTCTAAAGCGAATAAATTTAACATGTTTATTGATGCGCAAAAATTTGTGCGAAAGATGTGCATTAAAAAATACTTCTTAAAAGACCCTCTGACACGTCAAATGACGACTACATCAACTTTTCAACACACAGATTTAAAACCAACCTCCACATTTTACCCTCATCACATTAAAGGCCCTCATTTGGAAACATTTCAAAGACTAATAGAGGAAGATATCTCCAAACTTTCACACAAACAAACCTCCAAGTATAACATAACAGCTAGAGAAAAGAAAGCCATCCAAGATCTAAGGAAAGACACATCACTGGTAATAAAACCAGCCAATAAGGGAGGAGGGATCATAATCCTAGATAAAGTCCAATATGAAGAAGAAGCTAATCGCCTGCTAGCGGACACTGAAACATACAGAAAATTGAAGACTGATCCTACAAAAGAATTCCAAAAAGAATTAACAGACCAGTTAGAAGAAGGAAGAATGATGGGGATTATCAACGAAAAGGAATTTAAATACTTGAAGATAGACAATCCGAAGGTACCAACATTCTATTTCATCCCGAAGGTTCACAAGGACCAACAAAAACCACCTTGGAGACCTATAATTTCGGGCATAGGATCCATGACTTCAAATCTCTCAAGATATATTGACCAGTACTTACAACCAATAGTACATAAACAGAAAACTTATCTGAAAGACACAATTCATATACTACAAATATTGGAAAAGCTACAATGGCAAGAATCTTACATCTTATGTACATCTGATGTAAAATCATTATACACATGTATAAGATACTCCATTGGCTGTGAACATACCTCATACTACCTAAACAATCAGACAGATCTACCAAATGCTCAGGTTAACTTTATCATGGAACAATTAGAATTCATATTAACACCCAATTTTTTCTGGTATAATGGCGACTACTTCTTACAAACGAAGGGCACAGCAATGGGGACTCCAGCAGCCCCAAGTTATGCAAATCTTTTTGTATCCAAATGGGAGGATGACAACATCTGGATGAATAACCCCTACAGAAAGAACATCATTAGCTGGCACCGGTATATAGATGATCTCTTTTTCGTTTGGGAAGGTTCCGAAAGAGAATTAGAAGATTTCATCAGACATATGAACAACGAAATAGGTTTAGAATTTACAACTAATACTAGCAGGTCAGAGGTCAACTTCCTCGATTTAAAGATCTATATAAAAGATGGAAAACTTCAAACACAGACCTACAGGAAAGAAGTTGACGGCAACAACATACTACCGTATAGTAGCAACCACCATAGAAATTGGGTAAAAAATATACCGAGTGGCCAATTTAGAAGAATTCAGAGGAATTATACAGAAGACAACCTTTTCCAAGAACAAGGAAAAACACTAGTAAAGAAATATTCAGAAAAAGGCTATAATGAAAAAATCTTGCTACAACAATTTGAGAAAATCAGACAGATAGACAGAAAATAAACCATTACATACAACAACAAGGAAGAGAACAAAAGAAAAATGGACACAGCTTTCATTACACAATATTACTCCAATCATCAAGATTTTGAAAAAATTATATCCAAACACTGGCATATACTCGAACTAGATACTGAACTGAAAACACTTCTCCCAAAAAAACCACAAATTATTTACAGGAGAGCGAAAAATCTCAAACAAGAATTAACAAGAAGCTATATTCCAGTGGAAAATAATACAATAGAAAAAATAAAACGAAAGGTTTTTTCAAATGTCTCAACTGTAATTGTTGCAAATTAACAAAGCCTAGATCTACACAAGCTGTTACAGCTTTCCAATCAAATCAAACAAATAAAGAATACATAAAACAAAAATTGACGTGTGACTCAGAAGGAGTCATATATCTCCTGGAGTGCCCATGTGGCATGCAGTATGTGGGACAGACGAAGAGAAAATTAAGAATCCGTGTTGCAGAACATCTGTACAATATTAGAAAAGGGTTACAAACACACAGTGTCCCTGAACATTTCAAAGAAAAACATCAAATGAATCCCACTGATCTGAAATTTACAGCTATACAACAAGTAAAACCTCATTGGAGAGGAGGAGAAATAGTCACCGATCTGAAAAAAACAGAAACGAAGTGGATATATGAACTGGCAACAATGACACCACGAGGTTTGAATATAGACATAGAACTGAAAGTTTTTTTATAAATGAAAGTTTTTATTTTTTGAGATAAAAAAAACCTTCACCTTCAAAAGAATAAGTCAATAATCCACAAGAAAATTATCTTCATATACATACTCATAATTTTCCACATACACTTAATTTTTTACCTATTAAATACACTGCAAAGTAATAGAACATGTGCTACCCGCTTTTTTATGAAGTCACTTCCGGTAAGGACTTCCGTTTTTGTCAATAAAGTTTTTATGAGGACTACCATATATAAAGCCTATCCAAACAGGAATAACAATCATCCCTGACGAAGTGCCCAGTCACGAAACGCGTTGGATGCTGGGAAACCGGACGTACGCCAAACCGGAAGTCACGGAGCGATCACTTCCGGTTTTGTGAAACACGCCAGGAACGGAGGACGACTGCCAGGACGAGTAACCAGCGTCGCAGGGAAGGAAGGTAGGATAGGGCTAGATAGATAGGGACTCCACCTCCCCGCACGCAAAAGACACGGAAACTCTGACACCAGCAACCTCCATACCGGCCGTCCGGTATCCCAACCAAACATTCAAAAAAGAGTGTAAACGTTCTGCAATATAGCAGCAGCATTTTTCAATGCTAAGTAATTGTTTTAAATAATTTGTTTTTACTTTGCAGGTATATTTAATACTCACTAGCGCTCCCATATCAGGATGAGGAGATAGTCTAAACTGGAGTTCCTGATCCTGTATAAGCACAGGGACAGACCCTTGGAATAAATGAGGCAAAAAAGTGGTCTTACTGTATACAAGAGGCAGGCATGAGATACACTCACAGCTTTGCCGGGAGAGATCAATAAGGTCTCTCCAAAGAATTTATGAGACAAGGTACTGAGGAAGCTTCATGAGTGTACAGTACTGTATACTGTTTATTAACTATTATAATATCGTGTTGTACAGTACTGTATTATTCCCAAAATTACATTTGTAGTGTGAGGGATATTATGTGTTGTTTTTTTACCCTGACAGTAGCAATTTGTACTGTAGCATTTTTTTCATGAGGGGAGTTAGGCCACAGTATTGTTTTTTTTTTTTTTTTTACCCTGTCGGTAACAATTTGTAGGTTATTTTTTCATGGTGTCTTAGGCTACAGTATTGTTTGTTTTATTTTTACCCTGTCATTGGCAGGGTGTGTGATTAATTTTATCATGTTGAGACTATTGTGTGGTGTATCTTTTAAATGTTGCAAATACATTTGTGATTTCTTTTGTTTCTGTTCTATGGAATATTTTGTTTTCTTGCAAACTAGCAGAAACAGTATTTGACTACTATATGCTAATTACAAGTACAGTACAGTATGAATTAGGGGCCTAATTCTGAGTTGATCGCAGCATCAAATTTGTTAGCAGTTAGGCAAAACCATGTGCACTGCAGGGGGTACAGATATAACACGTGCAGAGAGAGTTAGATTTGGGTGGGGTGTATTCAAACTGAAATCTAAATTGTAGTGTAAAAATAAAGCAGCCAGTATTTACCCTGCACAGAAATGAAATAACCCACCCAAATCTAACTCTTTCTGCAAATGTTATATCTGCCCCCCCCCCCCCTGCAGTGCACATGGTTTTGCCCAATTGCTAAGAAATCTGCTGCTGTGATCAACTCAGAATAACCCCCCATGTAAAAAATAGGGATTGCCATATGTCCAGTGCTGATGTATAAGTCCAGACCAGTGGTGCTGTGTTGTGCTGCATCATTCCAGTGGTGGTGTCTTGTGCTGCATCAGTCCAGTCACAGTGGTGGTGTCCTCTGCTGCCATATGTCCAGTGCTACTGTATAAGTCCGGTCCATTGCAGTGGTGCTGTGTTGTCCTGCATCAGTCCAGTGGTGGTGTCCCTGTGCTGCTACATAAGTCCAGTGATACTGCTGTATATGTCCTGTGATACTGCCGTATATGTCCAGTGGTACTGCCGTATAAATCTAGTGGTACTGGCATATAAATCCAGTCCAGTGGTACTGCCGTATAAGTCCAGTGATTCTGCTGTATAATTCCAGTCCAGTGGTACTGCCATATAATTCCAGTGATACTGCTGAATAAGTCCAGTGGTACTGCCGTATAAGGCCAGCAGTACTACCGTATAAGGCCAGCAGTACTGCCGTATAAATACAGTGATACTGATATATAGTACTGCCATATAAGTCCAGTGGTACTGCCGTATAAGTCCAGTGGTACTGCCGTGTAAATGCAGTGGTACTGGTGTATTAATCCAGTCCAGTGGTACTGCCGTATAAATCCAGTCCAGTGATACTGACGTATATGTCCAGTGGTACTGCCATATAATTCCAGTGCTACGGCCGTATATGTCCAGTGGTACTGCCGTATAAATCCAGTGGTACTGGCATATAAATCCAGTCCAGTGTTACTGCCATATACGTCTAGTGATACTGCCAAATATGTCCAGTGATACTGCTGTATAAGACCATAGTTACTGCCGTATAATTCCAGTGATACTGCTGCATAAATCCAGAGGTGCTGCGTATAAGTCCAGTGATACTTACGTATAATTCCAGTGATACTGCCGTATAAGTCCAGTGGTACTGCTGTTTAAGTCCAGTGGTACTGCCGAGTAAGTCCAGTGGTACTGCTGAATAAGTCCAGTGGTACTGCTGTATAATTCCAGTGGTACTGCTATTTAAATCCAGTGAAACTGTGGTATAATTCCAGTGATACTTATGTTTAATTCCACTGATACTGCTGTATAAGTCCAGTGGTACTGCCGTATATGTCCAGTGATACTGCCATATAAATCCAGTCCAGTGGTACTGCCATATAAGTCTAGTGGTACTGCCGTATAATTTCAGTGATACTGACGTTTAAGCGCAGTGGTACTATTGTATAATTCCAGTGATACTGCCGTATAATTCCAGTGGTACTGGCGTATAAATCCAGTGATACTGACGTATAAATCCAGTCCAGTGGTATTGCCGTATAAGTCCAGTGGCACTGCCGTATAATTCCAGTGATACTGCCATAAAATTCCACTGATACTGCTGTATAAATCCAGTGGTACTGCCGTATAATTCCAGTGATACTGCCATATAAGTCCAGTGATACTGCCGTGCAATTCCAGTGGTAGTGGCGTATTAGTCCAGTGATACTGATGTATAAATCCAGTCAAATAGTACTGCCATATAAATCCAGTGGTACTGCCATATATGTCCAGTGGTACTGCCGTATATGTCCAGTGGTACTGCCGTATAATTCCAGTGATACTGACATTTAAGTCCAGTGGTACTGCCGTATAATTCCAGTGATAATGCTGTATAAATCCAGTAATACTGCCATATAATTCCAGTGGTACTGACATATAAATCCAGTTAAACTGCCATATAAATCCAGTGCAGTGGTAATGCCATATAAGTCCAGTGCAGTGGTAATGCCATATAAGTCCAGTGGTACTTTTATGTAATTACAGTAGTACTGCTGTATTATTCCAGTGATTCTGCCATATAAGTCCAGTGGTACTGACGTATAATTCCAGTGGTACTGGCACATAAATCCATTGATACTGCTGTATAAATCCAGTCCAGTTGTACTGCCGAATAAGTCGAGTGGTACTGCTGTATAAATCCAGTGATACTGCCGTATAAATCCAGTCCAGTGGTACTGCCGTATAAATCCAGTGGTACTGCCATAAAAGTAAAGTGGTACTACCATATAATTCCAGTGATACTACTGTATAATTCCTGTGATACTAACATATAAATCCAGTGGTAGTGCCGTATAAGTCAAGTGGTACTGCCGTATAATTCCAGTGGTACTGCCGTATAAGCCAAGTGCTACTGCCGTATAATTCCAGTGGTACTGCCGTATAAGCCATGTGGTACTGCCATATAATTCTAGTGGTACTGCCGTATAAGCCAAGTGGTACTGCTGTATATCTCCAGTGACACTGCCGTATAATTCCAGTGATACTGCCATATAATTCCAGTGATACTGACGTATAAATCCAGTCCAGTGGTACTGCCATATAAAAGTCAAGTGGTACTTTCCTGTGCTGTATATTATTTACTCCAAATAAATGGGTTATTAATATTTAAGCCAAATAATTTTTACAGGGTTTGCCCTGTGTGGTGTAGGGGTATGCTCTCCTGTGCTGCATATTGTGTTATATAACTCCAGAAAAATAATGGAGAATAAAAATTTGGAGGAAAAAATAGGGATAGATCAAGAACCAATTCCTCCTAGTGCTGAAGCTGCTGCCACTAGTCATAACATAGACAATGAAATCCCATCAACATCGTCTGCCAAGGCCGATGCCCAATGTGACAGTAGAGGGCATGTAAAATCCAAATAGCCAAAGTTCAGTAAAAACCACCAAAAAAATAAATTTAAATGGTCTTAGGAGAAACGTAAACTTGCCAATATGCCATTTACGACACGGAGTGGCAAGGAATGGCTAAGGCCCTGGCCTATGTTTACGACTAGTGGTTCAGCTTCACATGACGATGGAAGCCCTGATCCTCTCACTAGAAAAATTAGAAGAGTTAAGCTGGCAAAAGCACAGCAAAGAACTGTGCGTTCTAAGATTGTATCACAAATCCCCAAGGAGAGTCCAAGTGTGTCTGCGGATGTGATACACTGGATGGGAAGAGGTGGCTCCTTCCACCATTTGCTTGCCCTCTGCAAGTGCTGGAAGAAGCACCCACAGTCCAGATTCTGATATTCAAATTGAAGATGTCACTGTTGAAGTACACCAGGATGAGGATATGGGTGTTGATGGCACTGAGGAGGAAGTTGACAATGAGGATTCTGATGGTGATGTGGTTTGTTTAAATGAGGCACCCGGGGAGACACCTGTTGTCCGTGGGATGAATAAGCCTATTGTGATGGCTGGGCAAAATACCAAAAAGCCAGCTCTTCGGTGTGGAATTATTTCTCCACAAATCCGGACAATAGGTGTCAAGCCGTGTGTTGCCTTTGTCATTCCGTAATAAGTAGGGGTAAGGACATTAACCACCTAGGAACATCCTCCCTTAAACATCACCTACTGCGCATTCATCGGAAGTCATTGTCAAGTTCAGAAACTTTGGGAAAGAGCATAAACAGTCCACTGACACCTAAATCCCTTCTTCCTCTTGTACCCTCACTCCTGCAAGCCACACCACCAACTCCCGCAACGTCAACTTCCTCCTCAGTCAGGAACGTCAGTAGTCCTGCAGGCCATGTCACTGGCAAGACTGAGGAGCCTCTCCTAACTGGGATTCCTCCGGAGGATCCTTGAGTGGTATGCCTACTGCTGCTCTAGCTGCCGCTGCTGTTGTTGCTGCTGGGGGTCAATCGACATCCCATAGGGGAAGTCGGAAGCGCACTTTAACTACTTTAACTAAGCAATTTACTGTCCAACAGTACTTTGCTAGGAAGATGAAACATGTCAGCAGTCATCCTGTTGCAAATTGGATAACTAAGGCCTTGACAGCTATATTGGTGTTAGACATGCATCCGGTATCCACCATTAGTTCAGTGGGACTTAGAGAATTGATGGAGGTAGTGTGTCCCCGGTACCAAATCCCATCTAGATTCAACTTCACTAGGCAGGCGATACCGACAACGTACAGAGACATCATAAAAAGTGTCCTCATCCTAAAAAATGCAATTGAACCCACTGTCCACTTAACCACGGACATGTGTACAAGTGGAACAGGGCAGACTGAGGACTATACTGTGACAGCCCACTGGGTACATGCATTTCCTCCCTCAGCAGCGGCACCAGTAGCAGCATCTCGCAAACGTCAACTCATCCCTAGGCAGGCTACGCTATGTGTCACTGCTTTCTGTAAGAGGCACAGCACTGACCACCTCTTATGGAAACTGAGGGACATCATCGCACAATGGCTTACATCACTTAGACTCTCCTGGGGATTTGTGATATCGGACAATGCCACCAATATTGTGCGTGCATTACATCTGGGCAAATTCCAGCACGTCCCATGTTTTGCACTACAATTAATTTGTTGGTGCAAAATTTTTTTAAAAATGACAGCGGTGTACAGGAGATGCTGTTGGTGGCCCAAGAAATTGCGGGCCATTTTTGACATTTAGCCACTGCGTGCTGAAGACTGGAGCGCCAGCAAACAGTCCTGAACCTGCCCTGCCATCACCTGAAGCAAGAGGTGGTAATGAGGTGGAATTCAACACTCTATATGCTTCAGAGGATGGAGGAGCAGCAAAAGGCCATTCAAGCCTATACATCCACCTATGATATAGGCAAAGGAGGGGGAATTCACCTGACTCAAGTCCAGTGGAGAATAATTTCCATGTTGGGCAAGTTCTCCAACCCTTCCAACTTGACACACATGAAGTCAGTTCAGACATTGCCAGCTTGAGTCAGGTCATTCCCCTCATCAGGCTTTTGCAGAAACAGCTGTAGAAATTGAAGGAGGAGCTAAGATGGAGCGATTCCGCAAAGTATGTGGGACTTGTGGATGGAGCTTTTCATTTGCTTTGCCAGGATTCAAGCGTGGTCAGTCTGTTGAAATCAGAGCACTACATTTTAGCCACCATGCTCGATCCTAGTTTTAAAGCCTACGTTGTATCTCTCTTTCCAGCTGACACAAGTCTGCAGAGGTTTAAATACCTGCTGGTGAGAAAATTGGCAACTCAAATGAAACGTGATCCATCAACAGCTCCTCCTTCATTTTCTCCCGCAACTGGGGCTGCAAGGAAAAGGATAATATGTCCTTGCCCACCCACTGGCGGTGATGCAGGGCAGCCAGGAGCGAGTGCTGACATCTGGTCAAGACTGAATGACCTGCCAATGATTACTGACATGTCTACTGTCACTGCATATGATTCCGTCACCACTGAAAGAATGGTGGAGGAATATATGAGTGACAGCATCCAAGCAGGCATGTCAGACAGTCAGTATGTATACTGGCAGGAAAAAGAGGCAATTTGGATGCCTTTGCACAAACTGGCTTTATTTGACCTAAGTTTCCCCCCCCCTCCCCTCCAGTATGTACTCCGACAGAGTGTTTAGTGCAGCCAGTAACCTTGTCAGCGATCTGCGTAGGAGGTTACTTCCACAAAATGTGGAAGATATGATGAGTTATAAACCAGCAATTGCCTCCAGAAAGTACAGAGGGACCTGTGATGGTGGATTCCATTGGGGATGAATTAATACTCTTTGAGGAGGAGGATGTACACACTGAAAGGGGTGAGGAATTGGAGGATGAGGTCAATATCTTGCCTCTGTAGAGCCAGTTTGTGCAAGGACAGATTGATTGCTTCTTTTTTTGTGGGCGCCCAAGCAAAACACTCATTTCAGCCACTGTCATGTGGCAGACCCTATCGTTGAAATGATTGGTCTGTTAAAGTGTGCATGTCCTGTACAACATAAGGATGGGTGGGATGGCCCAAGGACAATTCGTTCTTGCACCTCTTTTTCTTCATTGCATCATGTGCTGTTTGGGGACTAGTTTTTTAAAGTGCCATCCTGTCTGACACTGCTGTACAAGTCCAAGGGTACTGCCCTATAAGTCCAGGGGTAGTGCTGTATAAGTCCAGTCCAATTGTGCTATCGTGTGCTGCATTAGTCCGGTGGTGGTGTCCTGTGCTGTATATTATTTACTCCAAATACAAGGGTTATATACATTACTTATATTATTATCCAAATAATTTTTACAGGGTTT
Source organism: Pseudophryne corroboree (assembly GCF_028390025.1). Classification (NCBI taxonomy): domain Eukaryota; kingdom Metazoa; phylum Chordata; class Amphibia; order Anura; family Myobatrachidae; genus Pseudophryne; species Pseudophryne corroboree. The sequence goes on along the minus strand of NC_086453.1, from coordinate 248,867,182 downwards.
ACCCTGTGTGGTGTAAGGGTACGCTCGCCTGTGCTGCATATTATTATAATTGCTCCAAATAAAAGAGTTATTATTAGCCAAATTAATTTTACAGGCTTTGCCGTGTGTGTGTGGTATAGGGGTACGCTCTCCTGTGCCACCAATATTGTGCGTGTATTACATCTGGCCAAATTCCAGCACATTGTTTGTGCCGCACACTTGCATCGCTTAGCTTAGTCATACAGCTACCTCAATGCACCTCTTATTTTTTCTTTGCATGATGTGCTGTTTAGGGCCTAGTTTTTTTAGGTGCCATCCGGTCTGCCACTGCAGTGCCACTCCTAGATGGGCCAGGTATTTGTGCATTACACTTGTGTCAATTAGCTTAGTCATACAGTCACCTCTGTGCAACCTGTTGGCCAAAAAACAATATTGTGAGTTGTGAGGTGTTCAGAATAGACTGGAAATTAATGTTATTGAGGTTAATAATACCGTAGGATTAAAATTACACCCAAGCCAATCTAGATCTAAAACATGAACATGGAACCAGAACTAAAACCAAAACACAAAACATGAAAATTGCCCACCACACATCTCTAATGGTCAGTACAGATGAGTCCTAATATGGTGTTGCTTAAGTCGCTCCAATTAAACATGTTTGTCACGGCATATAAAATTTGTATCCAATTAGTGAGTCAACTCAATAAGATGCAAGAGGGTTGGTGCCATGCAATACATAACTTACCTTGGGATGGCCAGTGCTCCTCTGATAAAAACTACAGTGGTAAGATAGCAGCGGAAGGAGAGGACAATACAGTATATCAAGTAATTAATGAGCTACACCTTTCCTACTAGAATTGAGAGAGCAACAAAGTGATGATGTCTGGGGAAGTCTTTATAATTAACATTTTTTGTGGAGGGTTTAATGAACCACAGAACCTGTGTAATTAATACGTATCCAGAATTAAAGGGATGAGGTGGCATCCCTAGCTGTATCTTGTGATTGGGTCTCTTCAGAGGTCAGGCGGGCGGTTCTGAAAGCTGCTGGGGCCACTGTGCTCTGCAGAGGTTTTGGTGGCAGTATCCTGTGGATTTCTGTGGCTCATCTTCAGCTTTGTCATGATGTGTGAATTCTACCACAGCTCTGTAGCTGGTGAGTTGGATGGCTTTGCTTCTATGTCCTCTTATCCTGATTCCGTGCAGTAGCTCTCAGGGCCCTTTAGTGAGACTTTATCTGCATCACTTACTATTGCACTACAGCAGGTGCTTACAGCAGTGAGTTCTTTTCTGCAACTAATTACTAATAGACTGGTGGAGCTCAGGGACAGGGCCGTAACTAGGTGTGTGTTGAAGGTGCCTGGCACGCAGCACATATACTGTACTTCAGGACTTCAGGAAGAAATAAGCTAGTGCACCTCCGCTAACGATTGCTGACAGTGTGGTAGGTATCGCTGGTGGACTCCTTCAAATTCCTAGGCACCACAATCTCCCGGAACCTTAAATGGGGGTCCAATGCTGATGCCACTGTCGGGAAAGTGCAGCAGAGGTTGTTCTTCCTTAGGCAACTAAGGAAGTTCAACATCTCACAGAAGATTCTGCTCCTCTTCTACTCCGCAGTCGGTACTGTGCTCCTTGATATTGGTATGGTACGGCTCCACCAGCGTGAGGGACAGATGCAGGCTCCAAAACGTGGTCAGAACTGCAGAGATCATCGGGGCCAACCTTCCCTCAGTCCAGGACCTGTACCTGCCCAGAGCTAAAAAGCGGGCAATGAAGATAGTAAAGGACCAACTACACCCAGGCCACAGCATGTTTAACTTGCTTCCTTCAGGTAGGCATTACAGGGCCATCCCCGCCGGGTCCACCAGAAGACTTAAAAGTTTCTTTCCCCAAGCGGTCCGCCTGCTGAACTCCTGAACATTGATTGACTAGACGTACAGGTAACTCACTTGTGTCCTTACGGTGTACCTATCTGTGTGACTTTACTCCCCCCCACCTGCTTATCTGTTACCTACTTGGATGTTGTAAAGTAAACCGAAGACAAATTCCTAGTATATTCAAGTACACCTGGCCAATAAAGCTGATTCTGATTCTGATATACTCTGTGGGAGTACTATTCGGCAACACCCGCAGGGCTGCTCCCCGCCGCTAGCTGCAATGCTGTCCGCTGTCATGTATGCAGTGGTGCGCTTGGCTCCCTTTCTGCCGAGCACACCACTATATTCATACAAAACATGTACAGCATGCAGCATTGCAGCTCCGCCCCTCCCGGCTTGCCCTGTCTCAGGCTCGCATGTCATGTCACAAGCCTCCCACACTCTCATCCTGACAGTGACAGACAGCTGACAGCGCAGGCCTGCCTGGCTGCCATCCAATGGAACAAGAGGCTGCAGCCTGTGGCTTAGACACTGGCTGGCACGCAGGCTGCAGAGAAGGAGGGGGCAGGAAAATGGTAGGGCACAGCAACACACAGGAGCTGCACAAGGAACAGGAGGAAGGCTGGAGAGAGAACACGCTGTGCAGCAAGTGCAAAATAGAATTTCTATTTGTCACATAATCCCCAAGGATAAGTAAGGACAATAGTGAACTTTTTTTAAAATTAAAATTGTAATAATTAAAAAGTGTGTACAGTTATGTTACGTACAACAAAGATGCTCCAGGGGTTTCTGTAAGTGCGCTGTCAGGGTGGGGGGATATGTGTGTGTGTGTGTGTGTCTGTGTGTGTGTGTGTGTGAAAGAGTTGTCAGTGTCAGGGGGGGAGGGGAGGAAGGTGTTTGCATATAGAGTATATGTGCTGTCAGCGTGAGTTGGAAGCAAATCAGTGGAGGTGTTTGTGTGGCGGAGCTGTCAATGTGGGTATGATGAGAATTGTGTGTGGGGGGGTGCTGAGTTCATTAGGGGGGTAATTCCAAGTTGATCGCAGCAGGAATTCTGTTAGCAGTTGGGCAAAACCATGTGCAGTGCAGGGGAGGCAGATATAACATGTGCAGAGAGATTGAGATTTGGGTGTGGTGTGTTCAATCTGCAATCTAATTTGCAGTGTAAAAATAAAGCAGCCAGTATTTACCCTGCACAGAAATAAAATAACCCACCCAAATCTAATTCTCTCTGCAAATGTTATATCTGCCTCCCATGCAGTGCACATGGTTTTGCCCAACTGCTAAAAAATTTCCTGCTGTGATCAACTTGAAATTACCCCCATGATTTGATAGTACTGATAGTATGAGGGTAAAATGAAGATGGGAGGAAAAGCTGGGGAAGCGAGAGGAGATAGGCAAACAAAACAAAGTACAACAAATGTACTCCCTGGCGCTAATTATAAATAGATCAGTATTTCAAATATTTTAAAAATTCTGTCTGCATGCAGCTCACTGTGAAGAAAAAGGGATTCCTCTACCCTTTCAATATAATCCACCAGAAAAAACACAAAGCACAGACAGCACTCACAGACTAAATTTAAAAAGATTTTATTAATCTTATATCATAAACTTGATTTCTATACCTCTATATTTACTTCTGTATAGAGTTATAATAAATTATTACTATCTCAAAACATGGCAAATATATGTACAACAATTTGTCACAGAAACAACAGAAACATTTGTCTCATAGTATATTAGTCAACATTACAGTATAACCAAGCTCCACTTTATACTTTGTATCTTTATCGATACAGATTTCAGATGTTATTATGTTAGTAATAATAGCAGGCTATAGCGGCAAAGTCTCTTTATCCAATTGTAAAGATGTTAAATATTCAATGTTCCATGCAGCTTTTACATATCTTAAAGCATAAATTCTCTGCTGCAGTTGTTAGTTGGTTAGCATGCAGGATTTTAAAGCAGTTTTTCTCTATAGAGAGCAAGCTTGTTCATGCAAAACAGCTGTTAATTGTACACGGCCATGTTAGTTCTTATATATTACCACATCCTCCTCCTGGGTTATGTAGCCTTTCAACTCCCAGCTATGGTGCTTCAAAACCCTCACAGCAAGCCTTATCCGGAGATCCAGTAGAGATTACCCAGTCGTGAGGCAGATTGTTAATTGTGGTAGGGTAGCGACAGGTCGGGAAGAGGAGGCAATAGGGTAGTGACAGGTCGGGAGGAGAGGGACATGGGGAAGCGACAGGTGGGGAGGAGGAGATGTGGTAGGGACAGGTCTGGAGGAGGAGGAGATAGGGTAGTGACAGATTGGGGGGTGGAGGAGGAGATGGGTTAGCGACAGGTTCAGAGGAGGAGATGGGGAATAGACAGGTAGGGAGGAGGAGGATATGGCGAAGCAACAGGTAGGGAGGAGAAGATATAGAAGCAACAGGTCCAGAGTAGGAGATGGGGAAGTGACAGGTATATAGGAGGGGATGCGGTAGCAACAGGTCAGGAGGAGGAGAAGATGGGGAAGCAACATATAGGGAGGAGAAGATATAGAAGAAGCAATAGGTCAGGAGGAGGAGATGGGGAAGCGAAAGGGCTGGACTCAGGAGTAGAAATGGGAAAGCGACAGGTCAGGAGGAGAAATTCTAGAAGAAGCGACAGGCCAAGAGGAGGAGATGGGGAAACAACACCTTAGGACAATTACCAACTATATGCATACCCTCCAACTGTACCTTTTTAGTAGGTACAGTACCTTTTTTTTATGGTCTGTACTGATTTTTGGCTCTCCTAACTTCCATTGAAAGTATAGGAAAATGGGTGTGACCACGCCCCCTTTACCCATGGCCACGCCCCTTTTCCACATTTGTACCAATTTTTTTGTTTAAAATGTTGGAGGGTATGCTATATGTATTAACAAATATATGCACATTTATTTCATGCTTGACTACTGTAATAGCCACACATATAAAAAACAAAATGGTTGCTGGTTAACGTTAAAGGGGAGGAAAAATATGCAAAAAGGGGGAGAAAGCAGAAAGTAGTTAAACTTAATTAATTATGTTATAATCATACTGTACTAGTTAATAATTTTCTCAAATAGGGGTTAATTGCTAATAAGGAAATTGCATTGTATGATATACAAAATACTCTGTATCGTATGATTGCTTTTAAGCACTCTGTATTAAAACAGCAGTTACTGTGATGCTCTCTGTATTTTGTGTCTCTTTGCCTACCACTTTTTTTTGCTCTCCCTCCCAACCCTATCTCGTGACTCTACATGGCATAATATGTAAAAGGGGACTCTACCTGCCGTACTGTGTAAAAGGGGACTTTGCCTGCCTTTCTGTGTAAAAGGGGACTCTGCCTGCCATAATGTGTAAAAGGGAGATCTACTTGGACTAATGTGTAAAATGAGGCTCTACCTGGTGTAATGTGTGAAATGGACTCTACCTGGCATAATGTGACAGGGGCTCTACCTGGCGTAATGTGTAAAAGGGGCTCTACTAGTGTAATGTGTGTAAGTGGCACTACTGTGTCGTGAAATTTTAATAATAAAGAATACTGTGCAGCGTAATATGAAATTGTATTATTTTGTGGTCATGCTCCTTCCCCATGAAGTAATTTATATTTTTGACGCACACCTGCGGCATGTACTGGCCCTATTTTGAATATGGGGGAACACTGATGCTGTTTCTTGCACACAGTGCTAAAATGCCTAGTTACGGCACTGCTGAGGGATGCCCTTACTCATATTCACCGTGAACTACGGCTGGTGCATTGAGATACCCCGGCGGCCTCTGTTTCTTTAGTGTTTATTCCACAGACCCCCGTGAAGATTCAATCTGCACTCAAACAGAGTAATTTATCTAATGAAGAGAGAGAATGGCATCGTAACATCCTCCAGTTTGCTGGCAGTCCACGAGAGAAAATGGCTTTTCGATCTAATATTTGTTTGGAACAGTGGCTTGGTGTGATGCATGGGTGGGGATTTTGGGCACTAATTCAGTTTACTTTGGCTGCTACTTGTTCCTATAGGTTTATTTTGACAAATCTGTGTGTGATGGCTGATGGTCCAGTATAGCCTTATGCAAACTCTCCATGGACTGTCATTTGGCTGCATTACTATAGTTCAGGGTGGACTCATCCTCCGGATGGATTTTGCTCACCTTGGGACTGGGAACCATTTCACTAGTTGCTGAGACCCTTACTGTGCTCTGTTCTGTATACTGATTTTTGTTAGCTACTGCATAGTTTCATATTGTTTGTACATCCTTTCAAAGACCCAGTTGTGTTATGCTGCTATTCTTGAGCTTATTCTGGATAGTTATTTGCATACAACCAATTATTTTCCAGGAGAATTCTGCTCTAATGTTTAAGGCCATTTATTTAGTGTTATTGTCATTTACAGTATATACATATTAGTCTGTTCCAGCTCAGTGTATCTAAACCTATGTGCATATTTCACTTTTGTCACTTATATAGATATTAGTCTGTTCCAGCTCAGTGTATCTAAACCTATGTACATTTTTCACTATTTTACAGGAGCAGCTTGCCATATTTACTTTTTGGTTATTTATTTTAATGCCACAGCCACTTCTATTTATATTATGTCTGTTCTTTACACTCAGTTATCTTGTTATTTGCATAATACTTTACTATTCTATGGGTATAACCTGCTATATTTAGTTTATGGCCATTTATTTAGTTGCCCCTGTCATTTACAGTATATTGTGTGCTTATCCTGTAGCTACAGTTTTGTTGTTCTGCTATTCTCATGCTCATTATAGCTACATGTTTGTGTGCAACACTTATACCCCTTTCACATCGCAAAAATAACCCGGTATATTGCCGAGTTTGAGCCGTGTCAACCCGGTTTGAGGTGCAGTGTGAAAGCGCCATTATGAATTTACCGTGTCAAACAACCCGGTATTTCAACCCGTGTAAAAAGAAGGATCCTACACGGTTCAGAAACGGTTCATTTGGCAGTGTGAAGCCTCAGACCCGCTATATTCAACCCGGTAATCTTAAAAAGGAGATGATAGGTTGTCTCCCTGCATGATGTCACCTGTCTGAACCCGGAAATAAACAGGCATCACGCTTTAAACAGTGTGTTTTTATTTATACTTCTACATTCAGTGCTACATTGCTACAGTGCTTGGAAAATATGGCAAACTGGAGTGAGGATGAGGTTAGGGAGCTGTTACGGATAAGAGGGGAGTCGGAAATCACCCACCAAATGACAGGGACTGTTAAGGATGCAATCACATACAAAAACATAACGAAGATGCTTGCAGCCTCTGGATTCCACCGTACCTCCCAGCAGGTAATCAATAAGCTAAAGGCCCTTAAAAGGAATTTCCATAAGGTCCACGATCACAACAGAAACAGAAGTGGTGCTGCCCGTATGGAGTGGCAATATTATGAGCAGTGTGCCACCATATTTGGCCACACAGCACTTGCAACACCGGTTAGCTTATCCTCCAGCATAGCAGCAGCAGAAACAAGACAGGCCTGTGCTGCTTCCACCAGCGTACAGGACCCAGACACCCGAGCCCAGGACCCAGACACCCGATCACCACCACCACCATCTCCACTACTAGTACTGGATGATACGCAACCGATGGCAACCACTATGCCTGACCCAGTTGTACAGGAGCCCAGCAGAACTGAAACCACTGATGCGCCAGAAGACACAGCGGCTGGGCCAAGTCAAATGGCCCTAATTGCACAAACGCAGCCTTTGCGTGGAAACAGTAAGTACAACAATCCTAAAAGCATAATAACTAACATTAACAATTAACGTAAACTAAACACAAACTAACAACTCTAAACATTAACGTCAATAAATCTGTGAAAAAAATGCATACAATTTAAAATGATAAATGTTGCAGAGTATATGCAGTGTGTAGGTGGAAGGAGGCCACAAAACACGTTTGCAAACACTGCTATTTTATATAAGCTCTTTGCAAATTCCAATAACATATTATTTGATTTGTGTCTGCAGTATATACTGTTCCGCCAAGGAGGCGCCGGCCAAATAAAACGGAGCAAGCTGCAAGAATTATGACCACTGTCCTGGTGGAAAAATTACAGCAGATGGACGCTGCTATGGCTGATCGAGAAGATGCACGTCTCGAGCGATTTCTGCAGGCAGAGCAAGACATGAACAATACATTTATGACGCAGCTGATCTCTATGCAGGAAACCTATAATAGGGATGCAAGAGAACGTCAGAGAGAAATGCAGGAATTTCAAATGTCCATATTTGACCGAATGTTCCAATGCATTGAAGGGCTGCACACAGTGCCACCAAACTACCCTCAACCATATACCCAATATTACCCTGCACCCCCCTACTATAATCATACCACACCTCAACCAACGCCACACCATACCCATCCTCGCCATAACCAACCCCAACAAACCCCACCTCCACTAACTCCAACTCACTATACCCATCCTCGACATACACAACCTCAACAACCCCAATCACCTTCTGATGAAACGGAGACAACTACAGAGTCTCCTGTTTATCGTAATTTAACTTAAATAGTTATTGTTTTTAAAAAAAGGTTTGTTTTAAAATCATAGGAGTGTTTTTACTGCACTATTACTGGTTTGACTTGTTACTGTAACGATTGCACTACTTTATTTTCCAAAGTTTTATACAAATTAAAATTCTACGGTCTCTGACCTTTTGTTAATCTTTGGACTTGTCCTATTTTTACTTACAAACAAACAAAATGCTTGATACATCCATTTCAAATTGGATATTGATGTTGTACATTTGTATCGACACAGTAGCAGAATGTCAACTAAACAGGTTTTTTTTTTGTATCAACAACAATTAACAGAATATACAAACTGAAAAAAATTAACGGAGTAATGAGGGAAGGTTGGCCATTATAGCAGACCTCATCTGTTCTGCACTTCCAGAATGGTCGCCCAAATAGGCCTCACAATCAAGTGCAGGGTACGCAGCAGAGGCCTGCACTGTCCACTCTGGTAGGAATTCCTCCCTCTGAAACTCACATAGGTTATGCAGAATACAACATGCTGCAACAATGTTAGGCATGATATTAATGTCTACATCATTGCGCTTCATAAGACAGCGCCAACGTCCTTTTAATCGTCCAAAGGCATTTTCGACCACCATTCTTGCCGAGCTCAGGGTGTGCGTATATGTAATTTGATTGGGGCTCAGCTGGACATGTTGGGTGAACCCCTTCATGAGCCATCGTCGTAACGGGTAGGCTGCATCACCAATTATGTGTACCGGGATCTCCACTCCGTCCACAAATTTGGATTTCTAGTAGGAATATAGATGTAAAAAAATGTACGTTAGCAATGAGAAATTGGAATACAAATATGAGCAGACTCCTCCATGATGGGCAGTCTGGCGGGCACATAGGAAGCATGTTTGAAGGTAACGCCAATTGGTCCCAATGTAAATTAAATTGCAGTCATCTATTACCTGCTTGATTCATGAACATTTTGTCATTTTAACACATCTTTTCTTGGTCATGTTTTCAAAAGTATTAAAATTTTTAAACAAATAATTAATCACCTCTCTTGGAAAAAGGTAGCCCCCTTGCTTGTCCTCTGCTACCCGGTACAGATCAGAGTTTGCAAGAACTCGAGCGTCATGTGACCGCCCCGGCCAACCGATGAATACGTCAGTGAAACTATATAAAAATATATAAAAATATATATTAAGTTGTAAATTAATTATAAACAATTAGCATTAAGAAAACACAATGATAAGAACATTACCAATACTTATGATCCACCACAGCTTGCAAAACAATGGAATGCCATCCCTTTCTGTTGTAGTAGTCGGCATGATTATCATGAGGTGCGATTATAGGGATGTGGGTACCATCAATTGCACCTGCACACTGCGGATATCCAGACTCCACAAATCCCACAATTGTTTCATCCAAACGCTGGCCTTGCGGAAGAGATATAAATCTGTGGTATAGGTTGTCCACCAATGCTTTGGTCACTTCATGTACAATGGTGCAAACGGTAGATATACCCACACCAAACAGGCAAGCAATTGTGCGATATTCACCTGGAGTGGCATACCACCACAATGCTATAGCTAGCCTCCTGCTTGGCTCTATTGGTGACCTGAAGTTTGTGGTCTGTCTAGAGAGTGCTGGGGACATTAAATCCAAAAGATAGTGGAATGTGTGACGTGACATCCTGAAGTGACACTTCCACTGAACATCCTGAAAGTTCAGTACACTTTGCATAAAAACTTGCCCATGCTGCCGTTCTCTAGACCACAATTTTCGTTGAGTACTGAGGTTAAGGTTGAGTATGGTGGTCACAGAAGCAGATATAAACGATCTCCTCCTGCGCAGGTATTGCCGACGACGAATGGTGGTGTCTCTCAAATACTGCAGCCTCCTCCTCCTCATAACATAGCTGCTGAACAAGCTACAGAATGTGAGAAGCTCAAATATCCTCTCACAGGCTGAATCCAAGAGTAGTACAGCTGAGACTATCACAAAGTCTATAGAGACATGTGCTGTGTCGGCCATGATTGCTGCACTACTGAGCACTCCCCAGCCCCTCCTTGTAATACCTTTGCAACCTCATCAATAGGAGACAGAAAAGTCCATTTATAATGACATCACAAATGTTTTCAAAGGGCGAACCGGGTTCAGTGTGAAAGGCACCAACCCGGGAATAACCCGGTAATAACACGGCTCCAAACTGCGATGTGAAAGGGGTATAGCGTGTTCAGACCCGGGTCGCAAGCGTGTTCAAAAGCCGGTTCTTTACCGGGTTAGCGATGTGAAAGCGGTATTACTTTCCAAGAGAATCCTGTTCTAACTGGTGTATGGCCCTTTATTTAGTGTTACATTAGTATTATGTCTGTTTTCCAGTTCCTTGTATCTAAGAACGTGTGCACTTTTTACCGTTTTGTGGGAGAAGCTCACCATATTTAGTAGAGATGAGCGCCTGAAATTTTTCGGGTTTTGTGTTTTGGTTTTGTGTTCGGTTCCGCGGCCGTGTTTTGGGTTCGAACGCGTTTTGGCAAAACCTCACCGAATTTTTTTTGTCGGATTCGGGTGTGTTTTGGATTCGGGTGTTTTTTTCCAAAAACACTAAAAAACAGCTTAAATCATAGAATTTGGGGGTCATTTTGATCCCAAAGTATTATTAACCTCAAAAACCATAATTTCCACTCATTTTCAGTCTATTCTGAATACCTCACACCTCACAATATTATTTTTAGTCCTAAAATTTGCACCGAGGTCGCTGTGTGAGTAAGATAAGCGACCCTAGTGGCCGACACAAACACCGGGCCCATCTAGGAGTGGCACTGCAGTGTCACGCAGGATGTCCCTTCCAAAAAACCCTCCCCAAACAGCACATGACGCAAAGAAAAAAAGAGGCGCAATGAGGTAGCTGTGTGAGTAAGATTAGCGACCCTAGTGGCCGACACAAACACCGGGCCCATCTAGGAGTGGCACTGCAGTGTCACGCAGGATGGCCCTTCCAAAAAACCCTCCCCAAACAGCACATGACGCAAAGAAAAAAAGAGGCGCAATGAGGTAGCTGACTGTGTGAGTAAGATTAGCGACCCTAGTGGCCGACACAAACACCGGGCCCATCTAGGAGTGGCACTGCAGTGTCACGCAGGATGTCCCTTCCAAAAAACCCTCCCCAATCAGCACATGATGCAAAGAAAAAGAAAAGAAAAAAGAGGTGCAAGATGGAATTGTCCTTGGGCCCTCCCACCCACCCTTATGTTGTATAAACAAAACAGGACATGCACACTTTAACCAACCCATCATTTCAGTGACAGGGTCTGCCACACGACTGTGACTGATATGACGGGTTGGTTTGGACCCCCCCCAAAAAAGAAGCAATTAATCTCTCCTTGCACAAACTGGCTCTACAGAGGCAAGATGTCCACCTCATCTTCACCCTCCGATATATCACCGTGTACATCCCCCTCCTCACAGATTATCAATTCGTCCCCACTGGAATCCACCATCTCAGCTCCCTGTGTACTTTGTGGAGGCAATTGCTGCTGGTCAATGTCTCCGCGGAGGAATTGATTATAATTCATTTTAATGAACATCATCTTCTCCACATTTTCTGGATGTAACCTCGTACGCCGATTGCTGACAAGGTGAGCGGCGGCACTAAACACTCTTTCGGAGTACACACTTGTGGGAGGGCAACTTAGGTAGAATAAAGCCAGTTTGTGCAAGGGCCTCCAAATTGCCTCTTTTTCCTGCCAGTATAAGTACGGACTGTGTGACGTGCCTACTTGGATGCGGTCACTCATATAATCCTCCACCATTCTATCAATGTTGAGAGAATCATATGCAGTGACAGTAGACGACATGTCCGTAATCGTTGTCAGGTCCTTCAGTCCGGACCAGATGTCAGCATCAGCAGTCGCTCCAGACTGCCCTGCATCACCGCCAGCGGGTGGGCTCGGAATTCTGAGCCTTTTCCTCGCACCCCCAGTTGCGGGAGAATGTGAAGGAGGAGATGTTGACAGGTCGCGTTCCGCTTGACTTGACAATTTTGTCACCAGCAGGTCTTTCAACCCCAGCAGACCTGTGTCTGCCGGAAAGAGAGATCCAAGGTAGGCTTTAAATCTAGGATCGAGCACGGTGGCCAAAATGTAGTGCTCTGATTTCAACAGATTGACCACCCGTGAATCCTTGTTAAGCGAATTAAGGGCTGCATCCACAAGTCCCACATGCCTAGCGGAATCGCTCCGTGTTAGCTCCTCCTTCAATGCCTCCAGCTTCTTCTGCAAAAGCCTGATGAGGGGAATGACCTGACTCAGGCTGGCAGTGTCTGAACTGACTTCACGTGTGGCAAGTTCAAAGGGCATCAGAACCTTGCACAACGTTGAAATCATTCTCCACTGCACTTGAGACAGGTGCATTCCACCTACTATATCGTGCTCAATTGTATAGGCTTGAATGGCCTTTTGCTGCTCCTCCAACCTCTGAAGCATATAGAGGGTTGAATTCCACCTCGTTACCACTTCTTGCTTCAGATGATGGCAGGGCAGGTTCAGTAGTTTTTGGTGGTGCTCCAGTCTTCTGTACGTGGTGCCTGTACGCCGAAAGTGTCCCGCAATTCTTCTGGCCACCGACAGCATCTCTTGCACGCCCCTGTCGTTTTTAAAAAAATTCTGCACCACCAAATTCAAGGTATGTGCAAAACATGGGACGTGCTGGAATTTGCCCATATTTAATGCACACACAATATTGCTGGCGTTGTCCGATGCCACAAATCCACAGGAAAGTCCAATTGGGGTAAGCCATTCCGCGATGATCTTCCTCAGTTGCCGTAAGAGGTTTTCAGCTGTGTGCGTATTCTGGAAAGCGGTGATACAAAGCGTAGCCTGCCTAGGAAAGAGTTGGCGTTTGCGAGATGCTGCTACTGGTGCCGCCGCTGCTGTTCTTGCGGCGGGAGTCCATACATCTACCCAGTGGGCTGTCACAGTCATATAGTCCTGACCCTGCCCTGCTCCACTTGTCCACATGTCCGTGGTTAAGTGGACATTGGGTACAACTGCATTTTTTAGGACACTGGTGAGTCTTTTTCTGACGTCCGTGTACATTCTCGGTATCGCCTGCCTAGAGAAGTGGAACCTAGATGGTATTTGGTAACGGGGGCACACTGCCTCAATAAATTGTCTAGTTCCCTGTGAACTAACGGCGGATACCGGACGCACGTCTAACACCAACATAGTTGTCAAGGCCTCAGTTATCCGCTTTGCAGTAGGATGACTGCTGTGATATTTCATCTTCCTCGCAAAGGACTGTTGAACAGTCAATTGCTTACTGGAAGTAGTACAAGTGGGCTTACGACTTCCCCTCTGGGATGACCATCGACTCCCAGCGGCAACAACAGCAGCGCCAGCAGCAGTAGGCGTTACACGCAAGGATGCATCGGAGGAATCCCAGGCAGGAGAGGACTCGTCAGAATTGCCAGTGACATGGCCTGCAGGACTATTGGCATTCCTGGGGAAGGAGGAAATTGACACTGAGGGAGTTGGTGGGGTGGTTTGCGTGAGCTTGGTTACAAGAGGAAGGGATTTACTGGTCAGTGGACTGCTTCCGCTGTCACCCAAAGTTTTTGAACTTGTCACTGACTTATTATGAATGCGCTGCAGGTGACGTATAAGGGAGGATGTTCCGAGGTGGTTAACGTCCTTACCCCTACTTATTACAGCTTGACAAAGGGAACACACGGCTTGACACCTGTTGTCCGCATTTCTGGTAAAATACCTCCACACCGAAGAGCTGATTTTTTTGGTATTTTCACCTGGCATGTCAACGGCCATATTCCTCCCACGGACAACAGGTGTCTCCCCGGGTGCCTGACTTAAACAAACCACCTCACCATCAGAATCCTCCTGGTCAATTTCCTCCCCAGCGCCAGCAACACCCATATCCTCCTCATCCTGGTGTACTTCAACACTGACATCTTCAATCTGACTATCAGGAACTGGACTGCGGGTGCTCCTTCCAGCACTTGCAGGGGGCGTGCAAATGGTGGAAGGCGCATGCTCTTCACGTCCAGTGTTGGGAAGGTCAGGCATCGCAACCGACACAATTGGACTCTCCTTGTGGATTTGGGATTTCGAAGAATGCACAGTTCTTTGCTGTGCTGCTTTTGCCAGCTTGAGTCTTTTCATTTTTCTAGCGAGAGGCTGAGTGCTTCCATCCTCATGTGAAGCTGAACCACTAGCCATGAACATAGGCCAGGGCCTCAGCCGTTCCTTGCCACTCCGTGTGGTAAATGGCATATTGGCAAGTTTACGCTTCTCCTCCGACAATTTTATTTTAGGTTTTGGAGTCCTTTTTTTACTGATATTTGGTGTTTTGGATTTGACATGCTCTGTACTATGACATTGGGCATCGGCCTTGGCAGACGACGTTGCTGGCATTTCATCGTCTCGGCCATGACTAGTGGCAGCAGCTTCAGCACGAGGTGGAAGTGGATCTTGATCTTTCCCTAATTTTGGAACCTCAACATTTTTGTTCTCCATATTTTAATAGGCACAACTAAAAGGCACCTCAGGTAAACAATGGAGATGGATGGATTGGATACTAGTATACAATTATGGACGGGCTGCCGAGTGCCGACACAGAGGTAGCCACAGCCGTGAACTACCGCACTGTACTGTGTCTGCTGCTAATATATAGACTGGTTAATAAAGAGATAGTATACTCGTAACTAGTATGTATGTATAAAGAAAGAAAAAAAAACCACGGTTAGGTGGTATATACAATTATGGACGGGCTGCCGAGTGCCGACACAGAGGTAGCCACAGCCGTGAACTACCGCACTGTACTGTGTCTGCTGCTAATATAGACTGGTTGATAAAGAGATAGTATACTCGTAACTAGTATGTATGTATAAAGAAAGAAAAAAAAACCACGGTTAGGTGGTATATACAATTATGGACGGGCTGCCGAGTGCCGACACAGAGGTAGCCACAGCCGTGAACTACCGCACTGTACTGTGTCTGCTGCTAATATATAGACTGGTTGATAAAGAGATAGTATACTCGTAACTAGTATGTATGTATAAAGAAAGAAAAAAAAACCACGGTTAGGTGGTATATACAATTATGGACGGGCTGCCGAGTGCCGACACAGAGGTAGCCACAGCCGTGAACTACCGCACTGTACTGTGTCTGCTGCTAATATAGACTGGTTGATAAAGAGATAGTATACTCGTAACTAGTATGTATGTATAAAGAAAGAAAAAAAAACCACGGTTAGGTGGTATATACAATTATGGACGGGCTGCCGAGTGCCGACACAGAGGTAGCCACAGCCGTGAACTACCGCACTGTACTGTGTCTGCTGCTAATATATAGACTGGTTGATAAAGAGATAGTATACTCGTAACTAGTATGTATGTATAAAGAAAGAAAAAAAAACCACGGTTAGGTGGTATATACAATTATGGACGGGCTGCCGAGTGCCGACACAGAGGTAGCCACAGCCGTGAACTACCGCACTGTACTGTGTCTGCTGCTAATATATAGACTGGTTGATAAAGAGATAGTATACTCGTAACTAGTATGTATGTATAAAGAAAGAAAAAAAAACCACGGTCAGGTGGTATATACAATTATGGACGGGCTGCCGAGTGCTGACACAGAGGTAGCCACAGCCGTGAACTACCGCACTGTACTGTGTCTGCTGCTAATATAGACTGGTTGATAAAGAGATAGTATACTCGTAACTAGTATGTATGTATAAAGAAAGAAAAAAAAAACACGGTTAGGTGGTATATACAATTATGGACGGGCTGCCGAGTGCCGACACAGAGGTAGCCACAGCCATGAACTACCGCACTGTACTGTGTCTGCTGCTAATATATAGACTGGTTGATAAAGAGATAGTATACTCGTAACTAGTATGTATGTATAAAGAAAGAAAAAAAAACCACGGTTAGGTGGTATATACAATTATGGACGGGCTGCCGAGTGCCGACACAGAGGTAACCACAGCCGTGAACTACCGCACTGTACTGTGTCTGCTGCTAATATATAGACTGGTTGATAAAGAGATAGTATACTCGTAACTAGTATGTATGTATAAAGAAAGAAAAAAAAACCACGGTTAGGTGGTATATACAATTATGGACGGGCTGCCGAGTGCCGACACAGAGGTAGCCACAGCCGTGAACTACCGCACTGTACTGTGTCTGCTGCTAATATAGACTGGTTGATAAAGAGATAGTATACTACTAATATTATATACTGGTGGTCAGGTCACTGGTCACTAGTCACACTGGCAGTGGCACTCCTGCAGCAAAAGTGTGCACTGTTTAATTTTAATATAATATTATGTACTCCTGGCTCCTGCTATAACCTATAACTGGCACTGCAGTAGTGCTCCCCAGTCTCCCCCACAATTATAAGCTGTGTGAGCTGAGCAGTCAGACAGATATATAATATATATAGATGATGCAGCACACTGGCCTGAGCCTGAGCAGTGCACACAGATATGGTATGTGACTGACTGAGTCACTGTGTGTATCGCTTTTTTCAGGCAGAGAACGGATATATTAAATAAACTGCACTGTGTGTCTGGTGGTCACTCACTATATAATATATTATGTACTCCTGGCTCCTGCTATAACCTATAACTGGCACTGCAGTAGTGCTCCCCAGTCTCCCCCACAATTATAAGCTGTGTGAGCTGAGCAGTCAGACATATATATATAAAATTATATATAGATAATAGATGATGCAGCACACTGGCCTGAGCCTGAGCAGTGCACACAGATATGGTATGTGACTGAGTCACTGTGTGCTGTGTATCGCTTTTTTCAGGCAGAGAACGGATTATATTATGTACTCCTGGCTCCTGCTATAACCTATAACTGGCACTGCAGTAGTGCTCCCCAGTCTCCCCCACAATTATAAGCTGTGTGAGCTGAGCAGTCAGACAGATATATATAATATTATATATAGATAATAGATGATGCAGCACACTGGCCTGAGCCTGAGCAGTGCACACAGATATGGTATGTGACTGAGTCATTGTGTGCTGTGTATCGCTTTTTTCAGGCAGAGAACGGATTATAAATAAAAGTGGTGGTCACTGGTCACTATCAGCAAAACTCTGCACTGTACACTACTGAGTACTCCTAATGCTCCCCAAAATTAGTAAATCAAGTGTCTCTCTAATCTATTCTAATTCTAAACGGAGAGGACGCCAGCCACGTCCTCTCCCTATCAATCTCAATGCACGTGTGAAAATGGCGGCGACGCGCGGCTCCTTATATAGAATCCGAGTCTCGCGATAGAATCCGAGCCTCGCGAGAATCCGACAGCGTCATGATGACGTTCGGGCGCGCTCGGGTTAACCGAGCAAGGCGGGAAGATCCGAGTCGCTCGGACCCGTGAAAAAAAACATGAAGTTCTGGCGGGTTCGGATTCAGAGAAACCGAACCCGCTCATCTCTAATATTTAGTCTGTGGTCGCTTGTTTTAGTTCTACAGCCATTTATATTTATATTCTGTCTTTAAGCTCAGCTATCGCAATAATTTCATAATACTTTACTATTCTGCAGGTGTAACCTGCTCCACTTGGTTTATGGCCATTTATTTAGTTGCCCATGTCATTTACAGTATATTGTGTGCTTATCCTGTAGATACAGTTTTGTTGTTCTGCTATTCTCGTGCTCATTACAGCTACATACTGTATTTGTGTGCAACACTTACTTTTCAAGAGAATCCTGTTCTAACTGGTGTATGGCCCTTTATTTAGTGTTACATTAGTATTATGTCTGTTTTCCAGTTCCTTGTATCTAAGAACGTGTGCACTTTTTACCATTTTGTGGGAGAAGCTCACCATATTTAGTCTGTGGTCGCTTGTTTTAGTTCTACAGCCATTTATATTTATATTCTGTCTTTAAGCTCAGCTATCGCAATAATTTCATAATACTTTACTATTCTGCAGGTGTAACCTGCTCCACTTGGTTTATGGCCATTTATTTAGTTGCCCCTGTCATTTACAGCATATTGTGTGCTTATCCTGTAGCTACAGTTTTGTTGTTCTGCTATTCTCGTGCTCATTACAGCTACATACTGTATTTGTGTGCAACACTTACTTTTCAAGAGAATCCTGTTCTAACTGGTGTATGGCCCTTTATTTAGTGTTACATTTGTATTATGTCTGTTTTCCGGATCCTTGTATCTAAGAACAGGTGCACTTTTTTACCATTTTGTGGGAGAAGCTCACCATATTTAGTCTGTGGTCGCTTGTTTTAGTTCCACAGCCATTTATATTTATATTCTATCTTTAAGCTCAGCCATGGCAATATTTTCATAATACTTTCCTATTCTGCGGGTGTAACCTGCTCCACTTAGTTTATGGCCATTTATTTTAGCTGCTCCTGTCAATTATATGGTATACTTATCCTGTCTTATGGGGTTAGGGGGTCGAGGGATGTTTGATGATTGTAGGTTAGCGTATGTGGGGTGGGGGGGAAGTGAGGCTTTTTGTTTTGATAATTTGATGGATGTGACTTTTTTATATTTTCATTCATGGTATGTCATCTATGCCCTATTATAAATCTGTTTCTCTCACATGTACTCCCGAATGGTGCCTTCGGGTGGCAATTAAGTTATCCGTGCTTGATGTGGGGTATTTTGTATGTCATTGTTTTTAATATATCCTACTATTTTTCCATCTCTCATGTTCGATGGCTTGGTGGCTGATTTTTATTTTGTCATTTATACACTGTTTATGCCCACCTATATTATTCCTCATGTTTGCCTTATAATTCATATGCCTGTTTAATGTCTGGGTGTAACTCAAATTTAAATCTACAATAAAAATTACACAATTTAAAATAAAATATATAAAGACTCCACCAGACACCCTCATTTAAACCTTTATTGCTCTCTCAATCCAAGTTCAGAAGGTCCTCTTTGGTCCCTGTAAGCATTCCATGGGGTCTTGAAAAAACAAATTAACTGACACAATTTGTCGATTTCAGGACCCTGTCAATACTGAGAGATCACTCTGGGACACTTCACAAAGTAATTCATGGGACCACACTGATTGGTTAGTATGTGGCAGCTATCAAAATCATTAAGTAAGTTGTCACACAATGTCCGTAGTGTGCTCAACCTTCAATCAGAAATTGTCACTACCTACTTAGAGAACAATGGGGGTAATTCCAAGTTGATCGCAGCAGGACACTTTTTAGCAGTTGGGCAAAACCATGTGCACTGCAGGGGGGCAGATATAACATGTGCAGAGAGAGATAGATTTGGGTGTGGTGAGTTCAATCTGCAATCTAAATTGCAGTGTAAAAATAAAGCAGCCAGTATTTACCCTGCACAGAAACAAAATAACCCACCAAATCTAACTCTCTCTGCACATGTTATATCTGCCCCCCCCCCCTGCACTGCACATGGTTTTGCCCAACTGCTAAAAAATTTTCTGCTGCGATCAACTTGGAATTACCCCCAATGCACAGATCATTATGAAAATTGTCACACATGCAGAACATTTATTTTGCCTCTGCAGAGATTGGGGTCCCTTGACAACAGAATGGAAGCATAAGAAAATAAATAATTCAAAATAAATATTATTAATAATAATAATAGTAATAATGATAATAATAGTCATAATAATAAGCTGAACCAAGACTACAGTAGTATACTATTGTATATTTATATACAGTAAATTGTCACACAACATTGGAGTACAAAACAAAAAAAACTATTAAAACATACAGTAGTTTTGTATCATTTCACTACATTGGCTTTTGATGCATGCACAGTGCAGTTTAAGACAAGGGACATCTGGTGGATGGAAAGTAGTATTACACTCTTCGGCATCTCAGTGTGTTATGTGCGACCGACTAACCCAAGATGGTTCTGAAAAAGCCATGATGCATTCAGGCATGACATAATTTGACGTGGCAAGCCTGACATGCTAAATGGCATATGACAATAGAAGTATGAGGACACTTCTGTAAACTCTTTGCTTTGAAGACTTGAGTGCCCACAACCACTGCATTAGCAAATCGAACTTTTTATATTCTATTGCTATCCATGCCTTTTCACTGGAAAGCTAAATAATCTCAAGCACAGAATTATTTTCTGCTATCACTTTTCAGAGCCTTTGATTTGCCCTCTTATTCATTTATAACATTTACAGTACATAAAGGGGGTTATTCAGAGTTTTAAGCAAGCCAAAAAAGTTAGCATATGGGAAAACTCATGTTGCATTTCAAGTGGAGCAGATGTAACATGTGCAGAGAGATTTAGATTTGGATGGGTTACATTTTTTCTGTGCAGGGTAAATAATGGCTGCTTTATTTTAAAGCTGCAATTTAAATTTCAGTTTGAACACACCCCACTCAAATCTAACTCTCTCTGCACCTGTTACATCTGCTCCACCTGCAGTGCAACATGGTTTTGCCCATTAGTGTGATTTTTTTGGTTTGCTTACAACTCTGAATAAGCCCTCAGAGTGCACAATGCCACTTGTGAGTTAGCAAGTAAAAAATTAAGGTTATAATTTAATTTTGGGAAGATATGATGTCTCTGGGGTTGTGATCAGGATCCAGGATTCTGAAATCATATAACAGATAATGTAAACAGTTAAAATACATATCTCTTTAAAAGTATGATTTTTGAACTGCAAAAGTAAGGCTGAGCAATGCTATCATAAGTAAGCAATGTACGTGTGCCTACAGTATTTGTCACACTACTAAATTCCAGGGATTGTCCTTCAAAATTAATTCTTCTGTTCACCCACTACAAACTTTTGCACTCCCACAGACACCTCCATCTTGTCAGGCAAATTCATGTGCTTCCCTGTATAAATGACTGCACTAGCACTAAAGTAGGGATGGGATGTCACATACAGTAACAAGGTATTTGAGCAGTGGAATTACACAACATTATAAATGGCATAACCTTTAAAACTTGCTGTGATAAATACAATTTTGTTCTATATTAGACAAAAACAGTACATTTCTTTCACATACTGTTTATACTTAGTTTTCTTTTAGAACAATTGAAGCTACTGCAAGTATTGAATTTCAATACTCATTACTGATATAATTTCTGAAAACCTTTTCAACAGCAATAAAGTGACCAGTAAAAAAAGGATAAAAAATTGTTCATTATAACATTTGAGTACGAGAATCTAATTTAAACGTATTTAGAAATCAAACATTTAGTATTTATCTTTATAGAGTATAAGAAAAACTGGAGAGCTATAGAATTAGTCTGGATTCTTTCAAACGCTTAACATTACTATCAGGTATTTTGTAACATTCAAGAAAAATTACATTATACAGAACAAAACCGAAACCGAAGTTTCTGCAAATGCTTAAACGTTTATCTAGCAGTCATACTGTACAAGCTATGGATACTGACATTGTTGAAGAAAAATATATCTATTGTGCATCTGGTGGCCACATTGCTAAACTGGGAAACAAATTCTTTGCTAATATTTAGTGGCTTGGATTAATATGTATTATTATTTAGCTGCATGATTTTATTTATCTGTTGTACATGTTTGCAGCATGGACAAGGTATTTTTCATATTAAGTACTTGGATTATGGATACTTATAATACATATAAAGAAGCTGTTTTTCTTATCAGTTTTGTTGCAAAGCTACAGTGAGGAATATAACTCCCACCGATGCACATTACTTATCTTATTTATAAGCATCCCAGAATCGCTTACCAGTTTGAATGTACTCTGCTTTATATTCCAGAAATGTTTTCAGTAATACACATATAATGCATGGATTTATTTTCTATTATTGTTTCCCATTCATTTTATTTCCACAATGTGTGTGTGTGTGTGTGTGTGTGTGTGTGTGTGTGTATATACTATATAGATAGATAGATAGATAGATAGATAGATAGATAGATAGATAGAGTTTGTTTTATAAAAAAAAATCATTGGTCTGTTTGTTTTGTTTGTTTGTTTGTTTGTCTGTTTGGTTATGCATTTGGACACCCCTGCACTGATTGGAATATAACCAACAGGAGGTAGTTAATTTGAATCCTGGCCGGGTTTTTGGTAGAGATGAGCGCCGGAAATTTTTCGGGTTTTGTGTTTTGGTTTTGGGTTCGGTTCCGCGGCCGTGTTTTGGGTTCGACCGCGTTTTGTCAAAACCTCACCGAATTTTTTTTGTCGGATTCGGGTGTGTTTTGGATTCGGGTGTTTTTTTAAAAAAACCCTAAAAAACAGCTTAAATCATAGAATTTGGGGGTAATTTTGATCCCAAAGTATTATTAACCTCAAAAAACATAATTTACACTCATTTTCAGCCTATTCTGAACACATCACACCTCACAATATTATTTTTAGTCCTAAAATTTGCACCGAGGTCGCTGTGTGAGTAAGATAAGCGACCCTAGTGGCCGACACAAACACCGGGCCCATCTAGGAGTGGCACTGCAGTGTCACGCAGGATGGCCCTTCCAAAAAACCCTCCCCAAACAGCACATGACGCAAAGAAAAAAAGAGGCGCAATGAGGTAGCTGACTGTGTGAGTAAGATTAGCGACCCTAGTGGCCGACACAAACACCGGGCACATCTAGGAGTGGCACTGCAGTGTCACGCAGGATGTCCCTTCCAAAAAACCCTCCCCAAACAGCACATGACGCAAAGAAAAAAAGAGGCGCAATGAGGTAGCTGTGTGAGTAAGATTAGCGACCCTAGTGGCCGACACAAACACCGGGCCCATCTAGGAGTGGCACTGCAGTGTCACGCAGGATGTCCCTTCCAAAAAACCCTCCCCAATCAGCACATGATGCAAAGAAAAAGAAAAGAAAAAAGAGGTGCAAGATGGAATTATCCTTGGGCCCTCCCACCCACCCTTATGTTGTATAAACAAAACAGGACATGCACACTTTAACCAACCCATCATTTCAGTGACAGGGTCTGCCACACGACTGTGACTGATATGACGGGTTGGTTTGGACCCCCCCCAAAAAAGAAGCAATTAATCTCTCCTTGCACAAACTGGCTCTACAGAGGCAAGATGTCCACCTCATCTTCACCCTCCGATATATCACCGTGTACATCCCCCTCCTCACAGATTATCAATTCGTCCCCACTGGAATCCACCATCTCAGCTCCCTGTGTACTTTGTGGAGGCAATTGCTGCTGGTCAATGTCTCCGCGGAGGAATTGATTATAATTCATTTTAATGAACATCATCTTCTCCACATTTTCTGGATGTAACCTCGTACGCCGATTGCTGACAAGGTGAGCGGCGGCACTAAACACTCTTTCGGAGTACACACTTGTGGGAGGGCAACTTAGGTAGAATAAAGCCAGTTTGTGCAAGGGCCTCCAAATTGCCTCTTTTTCCTGCCAGTATAAGTACGGACTGTGTGACGTGCCTACTTGGATGCGGTCACTCATATAATCCTCCACCATTCTATCAATGTTGAGAGAATCATATGCAGTGACAGTAGACGACATGTCCGTAATCGTTGTCAGGTCCTTCAGTCCGGACCAGATGTCAGCATCAGCAGTCGCTCCAGACTGCCCTGCATCACCGCCAGCGGGTGGGCTCGGAATTCTGAGCCTTTTCCTCGCACCCCCAGTTGCGGGAGAATGTGAAGGAGGAGATGTTGACAGGTCGCGTTCCGCTTGACTTGACAATTTTGTCACCAGCAGGTCTTTCAACCCCAGCAGACCTGTGTCTGCCGGAAAGAGAGATCCAAGGTAGGCTTTAAATCTAGGATCGAGCACGGTGGCCAAAATGTAGTGCTCTGATTTCAACAGATTGACCACCCGTGAATCCTTGTTAAGCGAATTAAGGGCTGCATCCACAAGTCCCACATGCCTAGCGGAATCGCTCCGTGTTAGCTCCTTCTTCAATGCCTCCAGCTTCTTCTGCAAAAGCCTGATGAGGGGAATGACCTGACTCAGGCTGGCAGTGTCTGAACTGACTTCACGTGTGGCAAGTTCAAAGGGCATCAGAACCTTGCACAACGTTGAAATCATTCTCCACTGCACTTGAGACAGGTGCATTCCATCTCCTATATCGTGCTCAATTGTATAGGCTTGAATGGCCTTTTGCTGCTCCTCCAACCTCTGAAGCATATAGAGGGTTGAATTCCACCTCGTTACCACTTCTTGCTTCAGATGATGGCAGGGCAGGTTCAGTAGTTTTTGGTGGTGCTCCAGTCTTCTGTACGTGGTGCCTGTACGCCGAAAGTGTCCCGCAATTCTTCTGGCCACCGACAGCATCTCTTGCACGCCCCTGTCGTTTTTTAAAAAATTCTGCACCACCAAATTCAAGGTATGTGCAAAACATGGGACGTGCTGGAATTTGCCCATATTTAATGCACACACAATATTGCTGGCGTTGTCCGATGCCACAAATCCACAGGAGAGTCCAATTGGGGTAAGCCATTCCGCGATGATCTTCCTCAGTTGCCGTAAGAGGTTTTCAGCTGTGTGCGTATTCTGGAAAGCGGTGATACAAAGCGTAGCCTGCCTAGGAAAGAGTTGGCGTTTGCGAGATGCTGCTACTGGTGCCGCCGCTGCTGTTCTTGCGGCGGGAGTCCATACATCTACCCAGTGGGCTGTCACAGTCATATAGTCCTGACCCTGCCCTGCTCCACTTGTCCACATGTCCGTGGTTAAGTGGACATTGGGTACAACTGCATTTTTTAGGACACTGGTGAGTCTTTTTCTGACGTCCGTGTACATTCTCGGTATCGCCTGCCTAGAGAAGTGGAACCTAGATGGTATTTGGTAACGGGGGCACACTGCCTCAATAAATTGTCTAGTTCCCTGTGAACTAACGGCGGATACCGGACGCACGTCTAACACCAACATAGTTGTCAAGGACTCAGTTATCCGCTTTGCAGTAGGATGACTGCTGTGATATTTCATCTTCCTCGCAAAGGACTGTTGAACAGTCAATTGCTTACTGGAAGTAGTACAAGTGGGCTTACGACTTCCCCTCTGGGATGACCATCGACTCCCAGCGGCAACAACAGCAGCGCCAGCAGCAGTAGGCGTTACACGCAAGGATGCATCGGAGGAATCCCAGGCAGGAGAGGACTCGTCAGACTTGCCAGTGACATGGCCTGCAGGACTATTGGCATTCCTGGGGAAGGAGGAAATTGACACTGAGGGAGTTGGTGGGGTGGTTTGCGTGAGCTTGGTTACAAGAGGAAGGGATTTACTGGTCAGTGGACTGCTTCCGCTGTCACCCAAAGTTTTTGAACTTGTCACTGACTTATTATGAATGCGCTGCAGGTGACGTATAAGGGAGGATGTTCCGAGGTGGTTAACGTCCTTACCCCTACTTATTACAGCTTGACAAAGGGAACACACGGCTTGACACCTGTTGTCCGCATTTCTGGTGAAATACCTCCACACCGAAGAGCTGATTTTTTTGGTATTTTCACCTGGCATGTCAACGGCCATATTCCTCCCACGGACAACAGGTGTCTCCCCGGGTGCCTGACTTAAACAAACCACCTCACCATCAGAATCCTCCTGGTCAATTTCCTCCCCAGCGCCAGCAACACCCATATCCTCCTCATCCTGGTGTACTTCAACACTGACATCTTCAATCTGACTATCAGGAACTGGACTGCGGGTGCTCCTTCCAGCACTTGCAGGGGGCATGCAAATAGTGGAAGGCGCATGCTCTTCACGTCCAGTGTTGGGAAGGTCAGGCATCGCAAACGACACAATTGGACTCTCCTTGTGGATTTGGGATTTCAAAGAACGCACAGTTCTTTGCGGTGCTTTTGCCAGCTTGAGTCTTTTCAGTTTTCTAGCGAGAGGCTGAGTGCTTCCATCCTCATGTGAAGCTGAACCACTAGCCATGAACATAGGCCAGGGCCTCAGCCGTTCCTTGCCACTCCGTGTGGTAAATGGCATATTGGCAAGTTTACGCTTCTCCTCCGACAATTTTATTTTAGGTTTTGGAGTCCTTTTTTTTCTGATATTTGGTGTTTTGGATTTGACATGCTCTGTACTATGACATTGGGCATCGGCCTTGGCAGACGACGTTGCTGGCATTTCATCGTCTCGGCCATGACTAGTGGCAGCAGCTTCAGCACGAGGTGGAAGTGGATCTTGATCTTTCCCTAATTTTGGAACCTCAACTTTTTTGTTCTCCATATTTTATAGGCAGAACTAAAAGGCACCTCAGGTAAACAATGGAGATGGATGGATTGGATACTAGTATACAATTATGGACGGACTGCCACGGTTAGGTGGTATAAAAAAACCACGGTTAGGTGGTATATATTATAATAATAATACAATTATGGATGGACGGACTGCCTGCCGACTGCCGACACAGAGGTAGCCACAGCCGTGAACTACCGCACTGTACACTGGTTGATAAAGAGATAGTAGTATACTCGTAACAACTAGTATGACACTATGACGACGGTATAAAGAATGAAAAAAAAACCACGGTTAGGTGGTATATATTATAATAATAATACAATTATGGATGGACGGACTGCCTGCCGACTGCCGACACAGAGGTAGCCACAGCCGTGAACTACCGCACTGTACACTGGTTGATAAAGAGATAGTAGTATACTCGTAACAACTAGTATGACACTATGACGACGGTATAAAGAATGAAAAAAAAACCACGGTTAGGTGGTATATATTATAATAATAATACAATTATGGATGGACGGACTGCCTGCCGACTGCCGACACAGAGGTAGCCACAGCCGTGAACTACCGCACTGTACACTGGTTGATAAAGAGATAGTAGTATACTCGTAACAACTAGTATGACACTATGACGACGGTATAAAGAATGAAAAAAAAACCACGGTTAGGTGGTATATATTATAATAATAATACAATTATGGATGGACGGACTGCCTGCCGACTGCCGACACAGAGGTAGCCACAGCCGTGAACTACCGCACTGTACACTGGTTGATAAAGAGATAGTAGTATACTCGTAACAATTAGGATGACACTATGACGGTATAAAGAATGAAAAAAAAACCACGGTTAGGTGGTAGGTATATAATAATAAATAATACAATTCTGGTCGGACGGACTGCCTGCCGTGTGCCGACACAGAGGTAGCCACAGCCGTGAACTACCGCACTGTACACTGGTTGATAAAGAGATAGTAGTATACTCGTAACAATTAGGATGACACTATGACGGTATAAAGAATGAAAAAAAAAACACGGTTAGGTGGTAGGTATATAATAATAAATAATACAATTCTGGTCGGACGGACTGCCTGCCGTGTGCCGACACAGAGGTAGCCACAGCCGTGAACTACCGCACTGTACACTGGTTGATAAAGAGATAGTAGTATACTCGTAACAATTAGGATGACACTATGACGGTATAAAGAATGAAAAAAAAACCACGGTTAGGTGGTAGGTATATAATAATAAATAATACAATTCTGGTCGGACGGACTGCCTGCCGTGTGCCGACACAGAGGTAGCCACAGCCGTGAACTACCGCACTGTACACTGGCTGATAAAGAGATAGTAGTATACTCGTAACAATTAGGATGACACTATGACGGTATAAAGAATGAAAAAAAAACCACGGTTAGGTGGTAGGTATATAATAATAAATAATACAATTCTGGTCGGACGGACTGCCTGCCGTGTGCCGACACAGAGGTAGCCACAGCCGTGAACTACCGCACTGTACACTGGTTGATAAAGAGATAGTAGTATACTCGTAACAATTAGGATGACACTATGACGGTATAAAGAATGAAAAAAAAACCACGGTTAGGTGGTAGGTATATAATAATAAATAATACAATTCTGGTCGGACGGACTGCCTGCCGTGTGCCGACACAGAGGTAGCCACAGCCGTGAACTACCGCACTGTACACTGGTTGATAAAGAGATAGTAGTATACTCGTAACAACTAGTATGACACTATGACGGTATAAAGAATGAAAAAAAAACCACGGTTAGGTGGTATATATTATAATAATAATACAATTATGGATGGACGGACTGCCTGCCGACTGCCGACACAGAGGTAGCCACAGCCGTGAACTACCGCACTGTACACTGGTTGATAAAGAGATAGTAGTATACTCGTAACAATTAGGATGACACTATGACGGTATAAAGAATGAAAAAAAAACCACGGTTAGGTGGTAGGTATATAATAATAAATAATACAATTCTGGTCGGACGGACTGCCTGCCGTGTGCCGACACAGAGGTAGCCACAGCCGTGAACTACCGCACTGTACACTGGTTGATAAAGAGATAGTAGTATACTCGTAACAATTAGGATGACACTATGACGGTATAAAGAATGAAAAAAAAACCACGGTTAGGTGGTAGGTATATAATAATAAATAATACAATTCTGGTCGGACGGACTGCCTGCCGTGTGCCGACACAGAGGTAGCCACAGCCGTGAACTACCGCACTGTACACTGGTTGATAAAGAGATAGTAGTATACTCGTAACAATTAGGATGACACTATGACGGTATAAAGAATGAAAAAAAAACCACGGTTAGGTGGTAGGTATATAATAATAAATAATACAATTCTGGTCGGACGGACTGCCTGCCGTGTGCCGACACAGAGGTAGCCACAGCCGTGAACTACCGCACTGTACACTGGCTGATAAAGAGATAGTAGTATACTCGTAACAATTAGGATGACACTATGACGGTATAAAGAATGAAAAAAAAACCACGGTTAGGTGGTAGGTATATAATAATAAATAATACAATTCTGGTCGGACGGACTGCCTGCCGTGTGCCGACACAGAGGTAGCCACAGCCGTGAACTACCGCACTGTACACTGGTTGATAAAGAGATAGTAGTATACTCGTAACAATTAGGATGACACTATGACGGTATAAAGAATGAAAAAAAAAACACGGTTAGGTGGTAGGTATATAATAATAAATAATACAATTCTGGTCGGACGGACTGCCTGCCGTGTGCCGACACAGAGGTAGCCACAGCCGTGAACTACCGCACTGTACACTGGTTGATAAAGAGATAGTAGTATACTCGTAACAATTAGGATGACACTATGACGGTATAAAGAATGAAAAAAAAACCACGGTTAGGTGGTAGGTATATAATAATAAATAATACAATTCTGGTCGGACGGACTGCCTGCCGTGTGCCGACACAGAGGTAGCCACAGCCGTGAACTACCGCACTGTACACTGGCTGATAAAGAGATAGTAGTATACTCGTAACAATTAGGATGACACTATGACGGTATAAAGAATGAAAAAAAAACCACGGTTAGGTGGTAGGTATATAATAATAAATAATACAATTCTGGTCGGACGGACTGCCTGCCGTGTGCCGACACAGAGGTAGCCACAGCCGTGAACTACCGCACTGTACACTGGTTGATAAAGAGATAGTAGTATACTCGTAACAATTAGGATGACACTATGACGGTATAAAGAATGAAAAAAAAACCACGGTTAGGTGGTAGGTATATAATAATAAATAATACAATTCTGGTCGGACGGACTGCCTGCCGTGTGCCGACACAGAGGTAGCCACAGCCGTGAACTACCGCACTGTACACTGGTTGATAAAGAGATAGTAGTATACTCGTAACAATTAGGATGACACTATGACGGTATAAAGAATGAAAAAAAAACCACGGTTAGGTGGTAGGTATATAATAATAAATAATACAATTCTGGTCGGACGGACTGCCTGCCGTGTGCCGACACAGAGGTAGCCACAGCCGTGAACTACCGCACTGTACACTGGCTGATAAAGAGATAGTAGTATACTCGTAACAATTAGGATGACACTATGACGGTATAAAGAATGAAAAAAAAACCACGGTTAGGTGGTAGGTATATAATAATAAATAATACAATTCTGGTCGGACGGACTGCCTGCCGTGTGCCGACACAGAGGTAGCCACAGCCGTGAACTACCGCACTGTACACTGGTTGATAAAGAGATAGTAGTATACTCGTAACAATTAGGATGACACTATGACGGTATAAAGAATGAAAAAAAAACCACGGTTAGGTGGTAGGTATATAATAATAAATAATACAATTCTGGTCGGACGGACTGCCTGCCGTGTGCCGACACAGAGGTAGCCACAGCCGTGAACTACCGCACTGTACTGTGTCTGCTGCTAATATAGACTGGTTGATATTTAAAGAGATATTAGTAGTATACAACAATACTATACTGGTGGTCAGGCACTGGTCACCACTCCTGCAGCAAAAGTGTGCACTGTTAATTAATATAATTGTACTCCTGGCTCCTGCTAACAACCTGCAGTGCTCCCCAGTCTCCCCCACAATTAATTATAAGCTTTTAATTTATACATTGATGACTGTGCAGCACACTGGGCTGAGCTGAGTGCACACAGACTGAGTCACACTGTGTGACTGACTGTGCTGTGTATCGTTTTTTTTTTCAGGCAGAGAACGGATATAGCAGAGAGAAGTGAACGGATATATTATATTAAATAAAAGTTAACTAGCAACTGCACTGGTCACTGACTGTGGTAAACTAACTCTGTCTGCGACTCTGCACAATCTCTCTCTATCTAATCTATCTATCTCTATTCTAATGGAGAGGACGCCAGACACGTCCTCTCCCTATCAATCTCAATGCACGAGTGAAAATGGCGGCGACGCGCGGCTCCTTATATAGAATCCGAGTCTCGCGATAGAATCCGAGCCTCGCGAGAATCCGACAGCGTCATGATGACGTTCGGGCGCGCTCGGGTTAACCGAGCAAGGCGGGAAGATCCGAGTCGCTCGGACCCGTGGAAAAAAAAGTGAAGTTCGTGCGGGTTCGGATTCAAAGAAACCGAACCCGCTCATCTCTAGTTTTTGGGTGGTTAGGGTCCTGGTTGAACCTCACTGCAGAATGCGCAGAGCAGTACTTTAACCTAGTGGGCCAGTTCTGGGTCTTTCACTGGATGGATTTGGATGAAAACTTCACAGAGTGCTAACACTGAATCCCAGAAGACATGCTAGGGGGCTGGGGTCAGTTTGACCTCAAAGTGGAATGCAACAGGTAGAACTTTGACCCAGGGAGCCTGTTCTGGGCCATCCACTATATAGATTTGGAAGAAAACTTGACAAAGTGGGAATATTGGATCCCAGAAGACATACTGGGTTGGGGTCCCAGACAGATGCTGCATCAGTCCAGTCACAGTGGTGGTGTCCTCTGCTGCCATATGTCCAGTGTAGCTGTATAAATCCAGTCCAGTGGTGCTGTGTTGTGCTGCATCAGTCCAATGGTGGTGTCTTGTGCTGCATCAGTCCAGTCACAGTGGTGGTGTCCTCTGCAGCCATATGTCCAGTGCTGCTGTATAAATCTAGTCCATTGCAGTGGTGATGTGTTGTCCTGCATCAGTCACGATATGTTGTCCCTGTGCTGCTGTATAAATCCAGTAGTATTACCGTATATGTCCAGTCATACTGCCGTATATGTCCAGTGATATTGCCGTATATGTCTAGTAATACTGCCATATATGTCAAGTGATACTGCCGTATAATTCCAGTAGTACTGGCGTACATGTCCAGTGATACTGCCGTATATGTCCAGTGGTACTGCCGGATAATTCCAGTGATACTGCCATATATGTCTAGTGGTACTGCCGTATAAATCCAGTGGTACTGGCTTATAAGCCCAGGGGTACTGCCGTATATGTCTAGTCCAGTGGTAGTGTCTTGTGCTACATCAGTCTTGTCACAGTGGTGGTGTTCTCTGCTGCCATATGTCCAGTGCTGCTGTAAAAGTCCAGTCCAGTGGTGCTGTGTTGTGTTGCATCAGTCCAGTGGTGGTGTCTTGTGCTGCATCAGTCCAGTCACAGTGGTAGTGTCCTCTGCTGCTATATGTACAGTGTAGCTGTGTAAATCCAGTGCAGTGGTGCTGTGTTGTCCTGCATCAGTACAGTGGTAGTTTCTTGTGCTGCATCAGTGCAGTCACAGTGGTGGTGTCCTCTGCTGCTATATGTCCAGAGTAGCTGTATAAATCCAGTGCAGTGGTGCTGTGTTGTACTGCATCAGTACCATGGTAGTGTCTTGTGCTGCAGCAGTGCAGTCACAGTGATGGTGTCCTCTGCTGCCATATGTCCAGTGTATATGTATAAATCCAGTACAGTGGCGCTGTGTTGTACTGCATCAGTACAGTGGTAGTGTCTTGTGCTACATCAGTCTAATCACAGTGGTGGTGTCCTCTGCTGCCATAAGTCCAGTGCTGCTGAAAAAGTCCAGTCCAGTGGTGCTGTGTTGTGCTGCATCAGTCCAGTGGTGGTGTCTTGTGCTGCATCAGTCCAGTCACAGTGGTAGTGTCCTCTGCAGCCATATGTCCAGTGCTGCTGTATTAGTCCAGTCCATTGCAGCAGTGCTGTGTTGTCCTGCATAAGTGGTATAAGTCCAGTGGTATAAGCTGTGGTATAAGTCCGGTCTTACTACCGTATACAGTATGTCTAGTGATACTGCAGTATATGTCCAGTGATATTGCCGTATATGTCCAGTGATACCGCTGTATACTGTAATTCCAGTTGTACTGGCGAATAAATCCAGTGATACTGCTGTATACAGTATGTCCAGTGGTACTGCCGTATCATTCCAGTGGTACTGCCGTATAAATCCAGTCCAGTGATACTGCTGCATATGTCCAGTGGTACTGTCATATAATTCCACTGATACTGCCGTATATGTCCAGTGGTACTGCCGTATAATTCCAGGGATACTGCCATAAATGTCCAGTGGTACTGCCGTATAAACCCAGTGGTACTGGTGTATAAGTCCAGGGGTACTTCCGTATAAGTCCAGTGCAGTGGTGGTGTCTTGTGCTGCATCAGTCCAGTCACAGTGGTGGTGTCCTCTGCTGCAATATGTCCAGTGTAGCTGTATAAATCCAGTGCAGTGGTGCTGTGTTGTCCTGCATCAGTACTGTGGTAGTGTCTTGTGCTGCATCAGTCCATTCACAGTGGTGGTGTCTTCTGCTGCCATATGTCCAGTGCTGCTATATAAGTCCAGTCCATTGCAGAGGTGCTGTGTTGTCCTGCATCAGTCCAGAGGTGGTGTCCCTGTGCTGCTGTATACGTCCAGTAGTACTGCCGTATATGTCCAGTGATACTGCCGTATATGTTCAGTGATATTGCCATATATATATATATATATATATATTAAAAAATGAAGTATATAAAAGCGCCTAATAGTGTTGGTGAATCACTCCTCGTGAAAAAATTGTGATAATAAAACAGACAAAGTATAGCAACTTAGCTGCGGATGTTTCTGGTAGATGACTCTTAAAAACCGGACATGTAAAGGAGAGATAAAATAGACATAGTGTGTACTGTTTTTAGATTTCCACAGGTGTTTTTTTTTTTAAAAAAAAACAATTTATAGGAACTATGCAGGTTCCAAATTTATAGTAGAAACTATGTTTAGTTAAAAACAATAGTTTAATAGACACACTCCTGCCAAAACATGCAGGTTACATATATAGATAAAACAGTACACAAATTTTAAAGGACATATATAGCAGCTGATTCAGTTCTAAAAATGCAGGTATTACTCGTACAATATTAAAAAGTATAGCAGGCTTATCTGTCCACAAATATGGGTATTGGATTAGATTTCATCCATGAATGCAAGTATCAAACGTACAAGATAAAAGGTAAAAACATGGCTTATCTGTCCACGGATAGGAAGTCAAAAGGGGTGGGCATCCAGTCCCTGTCCCAACGCGTTTCGTCCTAATGTGAGGACTTCTTCAAGGGGATGACATGCTGTGGGAGTCCTGGGATTTTTATCCTCCCAACATGACCCTCTCCAGGAGGGACACAATGCTCTGCTTCTGGACTTTTCTCTTAATGTATGATTGCCGGCACCTGTGCTGAACAGGTTAATGGAAACACCTTTCTTATCCATTAACCTGTTTAGCACAGGTGCCGGCAATCATACATTAAGAGAAAAGTCCAGAAGCAGAGCATTGTGTCCCTCCTGGAGAGGGTCATGTTGGGAGGATAAAAATCCCAGGACTCCCACAGCATGTCATCCCCTTGAAGAAGTCCTCACATTAGGACGAAACGCGTTGGGACAGGGACTGGATGCCCACCCCTTTTGACTTCCTATCCGTGGACAGATAAGCCATGTTTTTACCTTTTATCTTGTACGTTTGATACTTGCATTCATGGATGAAATCTAATCCAATACCCATATTTGTGGACAGATAAGCCTGCTATACTTTTTAATATTGTACGAGTAATACCTGCATTTTTAGAACTGAATCAGCTGCTATATATGTCCTTTAAAATTTGTGTACTGTTTTATCTATATATGTAACCTGCATGTTTTGGCAGGAGTGTGTCTATTAAACTATTGTTTTTAACTAAACATAGTTTCTACTATAAATTTGGAACCTGCATAGTTCCTATAAATTGTTTTTAAAAAAAAAAAAAAAAAAAAAAAAAACACCTGTGGAAATCTAAAAACAGTACACACTATGTCTATTTTATCTCTCCTTTACATGTCCGGTTTTTAAGAGTCATCTACCAGAAACATCCGCAGCTAAGTTGCTATACTTTGTCTGTTTTATTATCACAATTTTTTCACGAGGAGTGATTCACCAACACTATTAGGCGCTTTTATATACTTCATTTTTTAATATTTATCTTTATATTGTTTAAAAGCTGCCACTTACGTACTCGTAAGGAGTGTTAGGCCTGACCATATAGTCATTATATCCCTTTGTTTTAGGGGGTCTTACTGAATTTACCTAGGCGCTATCCTCTATTGTTATACATATATATATATATATATATATATCCAGTGACACTGCCGTATACGTCCACTAAGGGATCCGGTCTGAAGATTGACAGTGTCTAGGTCGACAATGTTTAGGTCGACCACTATAGGTTGACAGTCACTAGGTCGACATGGATGGTAGGTTGACAGGGTTTCTAGGTCGACATGTGCTAGGTCGACAGGTCTAAAGGTCGACATGGGTTTTTCACATTTTTTTCTTTTTTTGATTTATTTCATACTTAACGATCCACGTGGACTACGATTGGAACGGGAAAGTGTGCCGAGCGAAGCGGTAGCGGAGCGAAGGCACCATGCCCGAAGCATATCGAGCGAAGCGAGCCATGCGAGGGGACGCAGTGCACTAATTTGGGATCCCGGTCACTCTACGAAGAAAACGACACCAAAAAAAAATAAAAATCCTCATGTCGACCTTTAGACCTGTCGACCTAGAAACCCTGTCGACCTACCATCCATGTTGACCTAGTGACTGTCGACCTATAGTGGTCGACCTAAACATTGTCGACCTAGACACTGTCGATTTGATGAACCACACCAGTCCACTAATACTGCTGTATAATTCCAGTGGTACTGCTATTATGTCCAGTGATACTGCCGTATATGTCCAGTGGTACTGCCGTATAAATTAGAGATGTGCACCGGAAATTTTTCGGGTTTTGTGTTTTGGTTTTGGGTTCGGTTCCGTGGCCGTGTTTTGGGTTCGAACGCGTTTTGGCAAAACCTCACCGAATTTTTTTTGTCGGATTCGGGTGTGTTTTGGATTCGGGTGTTTTTTTCAAAACACCCTAAAAAACAGCTTAAATCATAGAATTTGGGGGTCATTTTGATCCCAAAGTATTATTAACCTCAATAACCATAATTTCCACTCATTTTCAGTCTATTCTGAACACCTCACACCTCACAATATTATTTTTAGTCCTAAAATTTGCACCGAGGTCGCTGGATGACTAAGCTCAGCGACCCAAGTGGCCGACACAAACACCTGGCCCATCTAGGAGTGGCACTGCAGTGTCACGCAGGATGGCCCTTCCAAAAAACACTCCCCAAACAGCACATGACGCAAAGAAAAAAAGAGGCGCAATGAGGTAGCTGTGTGACTAAGCTCAGCGACCCTAGTGGCCGACACAAACACCTGGCCCATCTAGGAGTGGCACTGCAGTGTCACGCAGGATGGCCCTTCCAAAAAAACACTCCCCAAACAGCACATGACGCAAAGAAAAATGAAAGAAAAAAGAGGTGCAAGATGGAATTGTCCTTGGGCCCTCCCACCCACCCTTACGTTGTATAAACAGGACATGCACACTTTAACCAACCCATCATTTCAGTGACAGGGTCTGCCACACGACTGTGACTGAAATGACGGGTTGGTTTGGACCCCCACCAAAAAAGAAGCAATTAATCTCTCCTTGCACAAACTGGCTCTACAGAGGCAAGATGTCCACCTCATCATCATCCTCCGATTCATCACCGTGTACATCCCCCTCCTCACAGATTATCAATTCGTCCCCACTGGAATCCACCATCACAGCTCTCTGTGTACTTTGTGGAGGCAATTGCTGCTGGTGAATGTCTACATGGAGGAATTGATTATAATTCATTTTAATGAACATCATCTTCGCCACATTTTCTGGAAGTAACCTCGTACGCCGATTGCTGACAAGGTGAGCGGCGGCACTAAACACTCTTTCGGAGTACACACTTATGGGAGGGCAACTTAGGTAGAATAAAGCCAGTTTGTGCAAGGGCCTCCAAATTGCCTCTTTTTCCTGCCAGTATACGTACGGACTGTCTGACGTGCCTACTTGGATGCGGTCACTCATATAATCCTCCACCATTCTTTCAATGGTGAGAGAATCATATGCAGTGACAGTAGACGACATGTCCGTAATCGTTGTCAGGTCCTTCAGTCCGGACCAGATGTCAGCATCAGCAGTCGCTCCAGACTGCCCTGCATCACCGCCAGCGGGTGGGCTCGGAATTCTGAGCCTTTTCCTCGCACC
Source organism: Pseudophryne corroboree (assembly GCF_028390025.1). NCBI lineage: Eukaryota > Metazoa > Chordata > Amphibia > Anura > Myobatrachidae > Pseudophryne > Pseudophryne corroboree. Next base: position 248,830,022 of record NC_086453.1, on the reverse strand, counting down.
CCCAGTTGCGGGAGAATGTGAAGGAGGAGATGTTGACAGGTTGCGTTCCGCTTGACTTGACAATTTTCTCACCAGCAGTTCTTTGAACCCCTGCAGACTTGTGTCTGCCGGAAAGAGAGATACAACGTAGGTTTTAAATCTTGGATCGAGCACGGTGGCCAAAATGTAGTGCTCTGATTTCAACAGATTGACCACCCGTGAATCCTTGTTAAGCGAATTAAGGGCTCCATCCACAAGTCCCACATGCCTAGCGGAATCGCTCAGTGTTAGCTCCTCCTTCAATGTCTCCAGCTTCTTCTGCAAAAGCCTGATGAGGGGAATGACCTGACTCAGGCTGGCAGTGTCTGAACTGACTTCACGTGTGGCAAGTTCAAAAGGTTGCAGAACCTTGCACAACGTTGAAATCATTCTCCACTGCGCTTGAGACAGGTGCATTCCACCTCCTATATCGTGGTCAGTTGTATAGGCTTGAATGGCCTTTTGCTGCTCCTCCAACCTCTGAAGCATATAGAGGGTTGAATTCCACCTCGTTACCACTTCTTGCTTCAGATGATGGCAGGGCAGGTTCAGGCGTTTTTGGTGCTGCTCCAGTCTTCTGTACTTGGTGCCTGTACGCCGAAAGTGTCCCGCAATTCTTCTGGCCACCGACAGCATCTCTTGCACGCCCCTCTCGTTTTTTAAATAATTCTGCACTACCAAATTCAAGGTATGTGCAAAACATGGGACGTGCTGGAATTTGCCCATATTTAATGCACACACAATATTGCTGGCGTTGTCCGATGCCACAAATCCACAGGAGAGTCCAATTGGGGTAAGCCATTCTGCGATGATCTTCCTCAGTTGCCGTAAGAGGTTTTTAGCTGTGTGCGTATTCTGGAAAGCGGTGATACAAAGCGTAACCTGCCTAGGAAAGAGTTGGGTTTGCGAGATGCTGCTGCTGGTGCCGCTGCGGCTGTTCTTGCGGCGGGAGTCAATACATCTACCCAGTGGGCTGTCACAGTCATATAGTCCTGAGTCTGCCCTGCTCCACTTGTCCACATGTCCGTGGTTAAGTGGACATTGGGTACAACTGCATTTTTTAGGACACTGGTGAGTCTTTTTCTGAGGTCTGTGTACATTTTCGGTATCGCCTGCCTAGAGAAATGGAACCTAGATGGTATTTAGTACCGGGGACACAGTACCTCAATCAAGTCTATAGTTGGCTCTGCAGTAATGATGGATACCGGAACCACGTTTCTCACCGCCCAGGATGCCAAGGCCTCAGTTATCCGCTTTGCAGCAGGATGACTGCTGTGATATTTCATCTTCCTCGCAAAGGACTGTTGGACAGTCAATTGCTTGGTGGAAGTAGTAAAAGTGGTCTTACGACTTCCCCTCTGGGATGACCATCGACTCCCAGCAGCAACAACAGCAGCGCCAGCAGCAGTAGGCGTTACACTCAAGGATGCATCGGAGGAATCCCAGGCAGGAGAGGACTCGTCAGAATTGCCAGTGACATGGCCTGCAGGACTATTGGCATTCCTGGGGAAGGAGGAAATTGACACTGAGGGAGTTGGTGGGGTGGTTTGCGTGAGCTTGGTTACAAGAGGAAGGGATTTACTGGTCAGTGGACTGCTTCCGCTGTCGCCCAAAGTTTTTGAACTTGTCACTGACTTATGATGAATGCGCTGCAGGTGACGTATAAGGGAGGATGTTCCGAGGTGGTTAACGTCCTTACCCCTACTTATTACAGCTTGACAAAGGCAACACACGGCTTGACACCTGTTGTCCGCATTTCTGTTGAAATACTTCCACACCGAAGAGCTGATTTTTTTGGTATTTTCACCAGGCATGTCAATGGCCATATTCCTCCCACGGACAACAGGTGTCTCCCCGGGTGCCTGACTTAAACAAACCACCTCACCATCAGAATCCTCCTTGTCAGTTTCCTCCCCAGCGCCAGCAACACCCATATCCTCCTCATCCTGGTGTACTTCAACACTGACATCTTCAATCTGACTATCAGGAACTGGACTGCGGGTGCTCCTTCCAGCACTTGCAGGGGGCGTGCAAATGGTGGAAGGCGCATGCTCTTCACGTCCAGTGTTGGGAAGGTCAGGCATCGCAACCGACACAATTGGACTGTCCTTGTGTATTTGTGATTTCGAAGAACTAACAGTTCTTTGCTGTGCTTTTGCCAGCTTATATCTTTTCATTTTTCTAGCGAGAGGCTGAGTGCTTCCATCCTCATGTGAAGCTGAACCACTAGCCATGAACATAGGCCAGGGCCTCAGCCGTTCCTTGCCACTCCGTGTGGTAAATGGCATATTGGCAAGTTTACGCTTCTCCTCCGACGATTTTATTTTAGGTTTTTGAGTCCTTTTTTTACTGATATTTTGTGTTTTGGATTTTACATGCTCTGTACTATAACATTGGGCATCGGCCTTGGCAGACGACGTTGATGGAATTTCATCGTCTCGGCCATGACTAGTGGCAGCAGCTTCAGCACGAGGTGGAAGTGGATCTTGATCTTTCCCTATTTTTGGAACCTCAACATTTTTGTTCTCCATATTTTAATAGGCACAACTAAAAGGCACCTCAGGTAAACAATGGAGATGGATGGATACTAGTATACTTATGAATGACGAGTGACTGACGACACAGAGGTAGCTACAGCCGTGGACTACCGTACTGCGTCTGCTAGTATAGAGATGATAATGATATAAAAAATATATATCACTACTGCAGGTATATATAATATAATGACGGACCTGCTGGACACTGTCAGCAGACTCCTAAACTACTAGTATGAAGAAGATAGAAAAAAAAAACCCACAACAGGTAGGTATACAATTATGGACGAGCACTGACAACACAGAGGTAGCTACAGCCGTGGACTACCGTACTGCGTCTGCTAGTATAGAGATGATAATTATATAAAAAATATATATATATCACTACTGCAGGTATATATAATATAATGACGGACCTGCTGGACATTGTCAACAGACTCCTAAACTACTAGTATGAAGAAGATAGAAAAAAAAAACCCACCACAGGTAGGTATACAATTATGGACGAGCACTGACGACACAGAGGTAGCTACAGCCGTGGACTACCGTACTGCGTCTGCTAGTATAGAGATGATAATGATATAAAAAATATATATATATCACTACTGCAGGTATATATAATATAATGACGGACCTGCTGGACACTGTCAGCAGACTCCTAAACTACTAGTATGAAGAAGATAGAAAAAAAAAACCCACCACAGGTAGGTATACAATTATGGACGAGCACTGACGACACAGAGGTAGCCACAGCCGTGGACTACCGTACTGCGTCTGCTAATATAGAGATGATAAAGATGATAGAGATGAACAAAAAAAATATAACACTACTGCAGGTAAAAATTTATATAATATAATGAATGACGGACCTGCTGGACACTGTCAGCAGAATGCGTTTATAGAATAAAAAAAAAAAACACCACAGGAGTGTTTAACTTTTTCAGGCAGACAATATACTGGTGGTCACTGGTCAGTCACACTGGCAGCAAAAGTGTGCACTGTACTCCTGCTATAACTGCACCCCAGTCTCCCCCACAATTCAGCTGTGTGAGCAGTGAGCACTCAGCACAGTCAGATATACATAGATATATCATGCAGCACACTGAGGCTGAGCACAGATATGGTATGGAGCGTTTTTTTCAGGCAGAGAACGGATTTAAAAAAACTAGCAAAACTCTGCACTGACTGTACTCCTCCTAACAGCTCTCCCCAATCCTCCCCACAATAAGCTAAGCAGCAATCAGATCAACTAACTACTAACAGTAACTATAAACGGAGAAGACGCAAGCCACGTCCTCTCCCTATCAATCTCAATGCACGTGTGAAAATGGCGGCGACGCGCGGCTCCTTATATAGAATCCGAGTCTCGCGATAGAATTCGAGCCTCGCGAGAATCCGACAGCGGGATGATGACGTTCGGGCGCGCTCGGGTTAGCCGAGCAAGGCGGGAAGATCCGAGTCTGCCTCGGACCCGTGTAAAAAGGCTGAAGTTCGGGGGGGTTCGGATTCCGAGGAACCGAACCCGCTCATCTCTAGTATAAATCCAGTGGTACTGGTGTATAAATCCAGTCCAGTGATACTGCCGTATATGTCCAGTGGTACTGCCATATAATTCCAGTTATACTGCCATATATGTCCAGTGGTACTACAGTATAATTCCAGTTATACGACCATATATGTCCAGTGGAACTGCCGTATAAATCCAGTGGTAATGGCTTTTAAGTCTAGGGGTACTGCCATATAGGTCCAGTCCAGTGGTAGTGTTTTGTGCTGCATCAGTCCAGTCACAGTGGTGGTGTCCTCTACTGCCATATGTCCATTGCTGCTGTATAAGTCCAGTCCAGTGGTGCTGTGTTGTGCTGCATCAGTCCAGTGGTGGTGTCTTGTGCTGCATTAGTCCAGTCACAGTGGTGGTGTCCTCTGCTGCCATATGTACAGTGCTGCTGTATAAGTCCAGTTCATTGCAACAGTGCTATGTTGTCCTGCATCAGACCAGTGGTGGTGTCCCTGTGCTGCTGTATAAGTCCAGTAGTACTGGCGTATAAATCCAGTCCAGTGATACTGGTGTATAATTCCAGTGATACGGCCATATAATTCCAATGATACTGCCCTATAATTCCAGTGATATTGCTGTATAAATACAGTCCAGTGGTACTGATGTATAAATCCAGTGGTACTGCCGTATAAATCCAGTGATACTGGTGTATAAATCCAGTAAAGTGGTACTTCCGTATAAATCCAGTGGCACTGGCGTATAGGTCCAGTGGTACTGACGTATAAGTCCAGTGATAATGCCATATAAATCCAGTCCAGTGGTACTACCGTATAAGTCTAGTGGTACTGCCATATAATTCCAGTGATACAGCTATATAATTTCAGTGGAACTGCCATATAATTTCAGTGGTACTGACGTATTAATCCAATCCAGTGGAACTGCCGTATAAGTCCAGTGGCACTGCTGTATAAGTCCAATGGTACTGCTGTTTAAGTCCAATGGCACTGCCATATAAGTCCAGTGGTACTGCTATATAAGTCCAATGATACTGTCGTACAAATCCAGTCCAGTGGTACTGCCGTATAAATCCAGTGGTACTGCCATATAATTCCAGTGGTACTGGCGTATAAGTCCAGTGATACTGCCTTATAAATCAAGCCCAGTGGTACTGCCGTATAAGTCCAGTGGTACTGTCCTGTACTGTATATTATTTAATCCATTTAAAGGGGTTATGAATATTTAATCCAAATAATTTTTACAGGGTTTGCTCTATGTGGTGTAGGGATATGCTGTCCTTTGCCGCATATTGGCCCTCATTCCGAGTTGTTCGCTCGCAAGCTGCTTTTTCACTCCTCCGTTTCTCCAGCCATTCCCGCGTTTTTCCCAGAAACGGTAGCGTTTTTTCACACACTCCCATAAAACGGCCAGTTTCCGCCCAGAAACACCCACTTCCTGTCAATCACATTACCATCACCAGAACGAAGAAAAAACCTTGTAATGCCGTGAGTAAAATACCAAACTTCTTAGCAAATTTACTTGGCGCAGTGCGAACATTGCGCATGCGCAATTAGCGGAAAATCGCTGCGATGCGAAGAAAATTACAGAGCGAACAACTCGGAATGACCACCATTGTGTTATATAACTCCAGAAAAATAATGGAGAACAAAAATTTGGAAGATAAAATAGGGAAAGATCAAGAATCAATTCCTCCTAGTGCTGAAGCTGCTGCCACTAGTCATGACATAGATGATGAAATGCCATCAATGTTGTCTGCCAAGGCCGATGCCCAATGGGATAGTAGAGGGCATGTAAAATCCAAAAAGCCAAAGTTCAGTAAAAAGACCCCCAATTTTTTTTTAATTGCCTGAGGAGAAACGTAAACTTGCCAATATGCCATTTACGACATGGAGTGGCAAGGTACGGATAAGGCCCAGGCCTATGTTCATGACTAGTGGTTCAGCTTCACATGACGATGGAAGCCCTGATCCTCCCGCTAGAAAAATGAGAAGAGTTAAGCTGGCAAAAGCACAGCAAAGAACAGCGTTCTGAGGTGGTTTCACAAATCCCCAAGGAGAGTCCAAGTTTGTCGGCGGTTGCCATGCCTGACCTTCACAACACTGGACAGGAATAATGACTCCTTCCACCATGCGCACACTCTCTGCAAGTGCAGGAAGTAGCACCCACAGTCCAGTTTCTGATATTCAAATTGAATATGTCACTGTTGCAGTACACCAGGATGAGGATATGGGTGTTGCTGGCGCTGAGGAGGAAGTTGACAATGAGGATTCTGATGGTGATGTGGTTTGTTTAAATCAGGCACCGAGGGAGACAGTTGTTGTCCGTGGGATAAATAAGCCTATTGTGATGCCTGGGCAAAATACCAAAGAAGCCACCTCTTCGGTGTGGAATTATTTCTCCACAAATCCGGACAACAGGTGTAAAGCTGTGTGTTGCCTCTGTCAATCTGTAATAAATAGGTGTAAGGACGTTAACCACCTAGGAACATCCTCCCTTATACGTCACCTGCAGTGCATTAATCAGAAGTCATTGTCAAGTTCAGAAACTTTGGGTAAGAGCGTAATCAGTCCACTGATACCTAAATCCTTTCTTCATCTTGTACCCAAGCTTCTGCAAGCCACACCACCAACTCCTCCCTCAACGTCAACTTCCTCCTTAGTCAGGAATGTCATTAGTCCTGCAGGCCATGTTACTGCAAGACTGAGGAGTCCTCTCCTAATCAGGATTCCTCCGGAGGATCCTTGAGTGGTACGCCTACTGTTGCTGCCGCTGCCGTTGTTGCTGCTGGGAGTCGATTGTCATCCCAGAAGGGAAGTTGGAAGACAATTTGTACTACTTCAAGTAAGCAATTGACTGTCCAAGAGTCCTTTGCGAGGAAGATGAAATATAACAGCAGTCATCATGTTGCAAAGTGGATAACTGAGACAGCTCTGACAGCTATGCTGGTGTTAGACGTGCATCCGGTATCCGCCATTAGTTCAGTGGGACTTAGAGAATTGATGGAGGTAGAGTGTCTCCGGTACCAAATCCCTTCTAGATTCCACTTCACTAGGCAGGCGATACCAAGGATGTACAGAGACATCAGAAAAAGTGTCCTCAGTGTCCTAAAAATTGCAGTTGTACCCACTTTCCACTTAACCACGGACATGTGGACAAGTGGAACAGGGCAGACTAAGGACTATATGACTGTGACAGCCCACTGGGTAGATGTATTGCCTCCCACAGCAACAAAAACAGAAGCATCTCACAATCATCAACTCATTCCTAGGCAGGCTACGCTATGTATTGTCAGAGATAAGCCTCCTTCTATCAATTCCCTTCAATTGTCTGTTTGATACCATTTGTTTAACAATGCATTGGGAATCCCAGGAAGCAGACAACACACATGGTTATGTCGGCAAGATGAGACTAAAGCTTGTTTATTTCACAGGGTGTTATATAACAGAAAGGTACTTGCATGAACACTTGATACACGTCACATAAGAAAACAAAATGCATCTTCTCTCAGAAATCCTCCCTAGCTGACCCTCTCCTTTGTGTCCTTCTCAAGAAGTCTAAACACATGAGAAACTGTCATATAACAAATTTCCAAGACTATAGCTACGACCTTGCTTCTCACAGAATGTACTAACTATGAAATGTCAGCATTCTTATGATTTCTTAACAAAGCATCTTCCTTATTCACTACAACATGGCTGCTACTTATACAAAATGGCTGATAGCAGCATAAGCTTAATACTATCTCTTTTAGTCCCTCCTTTTCATAATAATTTGACATTACAGGTGACCTATAAGGCATTAAACAATCTCTACCTACAAGAGTCTAGGCAAACAGTCTAGCTATAATGGTGCTAAAGGCTATATTCTTGTAGTATCGTGCTTGTCACTCTATCCCATGGAAGGTAATGACTGTTCACATCATATCCATTAAGGTAGACTGCTTATGGCTCCTTCTTGCCAAGCTCTTCTGTAGTTTCTTAAATTTGGAGGTTTCACATCTTTGAGTTTACAGACTTCTTTCAAGCTGAAAGGAAACCAAATAGCATCTTAAGACACAGATATATGCAAACTGCTCAGCCAACAATTTTTAATAAAAACATCACAATTTCAACAATCTATTCTTTGATCTCGCTAAACCAATTGGCAGGATTTAACCAGGAGAGGATAACCATCCTCCCTTCCCCCAAGTTCCCTCCAGGAAGTCAGGAGTATTATGTTTGTTGGCATATGCCTGCCTTTGATTCTTCACTTCTTGGTCATATCTCTAAACCACTTCTTGCGCATTATCTATTTCATTAATAATAAATATACAACACATTCTTGGAGTTCTTTTCATACACATTTTAAAAAATGTCATGTATTTGCTTTAAATAAATCTAAAACCCTTACATGCTTATATGTAGTGGGGACAGATGTCCATTCCCCTCCTTTTCCAGATGTGGGCCCATGTGAGCCCAGCATTTCTTAACTAACTGGTATCTTTGAAATCCTAGATATTTCATGATCTTTACTTTAGTTTGCTTAACACAAGATCTAGTGGCTTTGATACCACACTTCTTACATACTACACACTGGTATGTAACTTTGGATTGGCGGACATGCCAGTCCCTGCCCTCTCCTATGAGGAATATAGAGTATATTATAACTACAATGAGTAATGAAGTTCCCAATATAATGACCCATAGTGGCCTGTCTAGTTTAGGCTCAATTAGCCTCTGCATGTTTGTGTATTTCATTGTTCAAGCTTAACTTGAGCAAATTTGCAGTGGGACCCAAGTCTCTCTCCTTAATTTTCACAGAAGTGGGCATGGTCAACGACATTCGATATGGACAATCAAATCTGGGCTCAAGTGACTTTTTCACGTGTCTTTCCAGATACACCCGATCTCCTGGTTAAAGCTTGTGGGGATTCATATCTGCTCCTGAATCTGGGAGAGAGGCAAAAACTAGAGAATACAGAGGTGTTAGTTTCTTTAGTAAGACTTATTTTAACATATGCAGTCAAATTACCATATTTATGCTGTAACTCTTGTAAATAATAACATCCTATAGATATGCAATCAAACAATATTTCATAAGGTGAATAACCTATGGTTTCACTGAATATGGTTCTACTATTAACCAGTACTAAAATTAAAACACCTTAGCATCCTTTTCTGGTTTCTGTGACACACTCACTAACCTGTGGGTGATACATGGAATGCCTGTTGTATTCCCAAATCATATATTATGTACTACATTGTTTCTTCAATGAGATAAATACTGCTATCTGCTACTATAACTTCTGGTATTCCGTATCTGCATATAAATTCTGAAATTAATTTTCTAGCTATCGATTTTGCTGCGGCTTTTGCCATTGGCCAATAACTGGAAATGTCTGTGGCTACCAATACATCTTTGGCAGTTAGATATAGTCAATTTGCAGTCTTTGAAATGGAAAATAACTTTTGTTGTGGTTTGCTCCAAGGGTTGTCATGACCTTCTGTCCTGGATTGGACATTTCCACATATCCAGTAGGCTTGTACAAACTTGGTTGTATCTGGATAAATTTCTGGAGCTATCCAACTTTCATTAACTAAATTTCTCATTTGATCCCTTCCCAGGTGTGTGAGTCCATGGCTGACTTGACACATAAGTGGATATAAGCTCCTGAGTAAGCATAACTTCTCTTCTAATTTCTTATTCTTGTCTGGCTCCTCTTCTCTCTCATGCTGCTTTTTCTTCAGGACCTGCTTGTTCCTGAAATTTCTTCAAATTCTGTAGATCAGGCATTTAAGGCTTTATTTCGTCTGTTTCTTCTGTCTCTATGGTGTAGACTGCTACCTTTACTGGTTGTTTGGTTGCTTTTCTTTTTTACACAGGCTACTTTCTCACTCTCTCCTGCTTGGTTCTGAAGTTCAATCAGTGTAGCATAATCAGGCATTTGGTCTGGTACTGGAATGGTTACTGTATAGGCTTGCCTTTCCTGCTGGGGGCATCTTCCTGCCCTCTTGACTTCAGCATCTTGCCAGATTGTTGCCTCTTGTTTCAGGAGTGTCATTTCTTGTGTGTGCCTGGATCTTCATTACTGCAACCTTTTCTGTGGCCCTTGCAGAGCTCTGAACTGGTGTCTGATAAGTGAGGCACTTTGCATGTATTAACCACTTGCCGTCTTGAAGCCTCTGCTTTTCCATATCTGGCCCACACTCTTGTATTGGGATGGTAAGGATCTTGAATCCACAACTTCATGTTCAGTGGTTACTACATATCCTGTATAAGGAATTCCCCATAGGTGTGCGCAGGGGGGGTGCCTGGTGCGCACAGGCACCCCCTAATGTCCGGCACCCCTATCTCACATGCCTGATGCAGCCGAGCAGGCTGATTACTGTCCCCTCTGCACTGATCCCTGTCAGGACTGCATTACTGAATGGATGCCTGAGTTAATCAAGGGTGCTACTGCCACTGACTTTCAAACACCCGTCTCCACCTCCATGTATAAAAACAGCGTGATGTAACGTGATTATGTCATGCTGATCGCACGCCCACCCGTCACACCTGCCACACACCCACCTCTCTCCTTCTATGCTATGCCAATGTCAGCCACTGATGAGGATCAGCATGCAGCCAGCGTTCCTCTTAGGAAGGCAAATTCAATACTGGCAGGCGGTCGGCAGCAGCATTGACACGTCACTCGTTTTCTCAGCAGCAGCAGCAGTACTAGTCTGCGACTGTCAGTGTCAGTGAGTTGCTGACTTGTAAGTAAGCTGCTGCAGCTTGCAGGAGAAAGAGAGGGGGAGCCAAACCAGGCTGAGGAGGAGCAGTGTAATTGCAGTGAGTGCCATCAGGGGTGTTTGTTTGGGGCACACCACAACATCTGACAATGTATCTGCTTTATTAGGATTGTTACAAAGGTGGATATTTTATATTGCGATGACCGTCAATAGATGATGCTAGAGATGCCCAAAAGGCGGTGCTAGACACACCCCCTCCGACGGTGCACCCCCTAATAAAATGTGCTGCGCACGCCTATGGAATTCCCATAGTACCTTGATCCATCCACATATAGCTCATGCTGCGCATAAGGTAGTTCTTGTTCCAGTAAAGCCACACAATCATGGAAAAAGAAAAATGTTGCCCTTAGTAGAACTATCACCTTGCTCTGGATTTTGCTTAGTAGAACTATCATCTTTCTCTGGACCATCCCTCTGTGTCCATGATAATTTGTCTGCATCCTCCTCTTCTGGACCACCTTCCTGGTCCTCATCATCATCTGCTTTCTTGCTGATCCATCAATAGGGATGATAATCTGTTTCTCCCTCCTTTTGAATCTTGAGATTCAACACCTTTATTGATTAATGCTGGAAAAGGGTTGCTGGGTTGAGGGTAGTACATCTTCTGATGGTTACATTGTTGGACTTGGCAGTGCTACTTCATACATGGTCAGCTTTACCGCTGACAGGTGTTTGGTTCTTACTTGTTGAAGCTTCTCTGTAACCGCATGCGGTACCTGGATGATAAGCTCATGATTCAACACTATGCCTGTGCTCTTGTCCTCTACTAGGACTGCTGCTGCTGCTGCCACTGCTCTGATGCTGGTAGGTGCTACTTGAATGATGTTGTCAAGCTTGCTTGAGTGGTAGGCCACTGGTCTTCGCCTTAGTCCATATTTGTGCGTTAGGATTTCTATGTATGGCATCCTTCTTCAACAGTCAAGTAGTTCTAGGGCTTGAGATGAGGCAACTGCTGCTTTCAATTGTTCAATTGCTTTATTCATCTGTTGCTGTGTGTAGGATGTGGACTGTCCCTCTTACATGCTTGCATGTAGACTGATGCTAAAGGTATCCATTCTCTGCAGTATCCTACTAGGCCCAGCAATGATCTCTTACTTGCTTGACACTAGTTGGTATCTTAGCTTGCATTATGATTTTCTTTCTCTATTCTGTTAGAAGTCCGGTACTTTGAGTGTCCTAGGAAGATTACCTTTTGTTTTGCTAGCTGCAATTTCTCCTTTCGAGGCTCTGCAGTCTTGTTCATCCAGAAACTTCAATAAGGATACTGTCTCTTCTTGGTACTTCTTTCAGTGGTGGTGGCATTCAGCAGGTCATTTACATACTGTATTAGCTGTGTGTTTTTTGGATAAATCACTTGGTGATGTAGCACCTCCCTGGGGTAATTTGGTCTAGCAGTATTCCTTACTTTCTTCCACAACTGATACTGTGGGAATGAGCCAATATTTAACTTCTGTTCCAACTTGCTTCTAAACGGTTCTGTATCTCCTTTGATAAGTTGCTGGAAAATTCAACTTCTGCTGAGGTGTACTGTATTCTCGCTTGTATAAGCTTCAGTACATTGTGTCCCAGAAAAGTCACTGGACATGTACTCCGAGGTCAAGAACTGGACTGGTATTGGTGACTGTAGTTCTTGTGTCTTCTGTCCCTTTAAGAGTTTCTGATATCATCAGTTCTTGTGGTACCTCCCTCTGCTGTCTTCTGCATCTGTTGGTTCGAGTATTCATTAGACACAAACGTCCTTCTCCAGTGGGCAAGGCGACTGCAATTATACCTTCTGTTGTTTCTTCTGGAGACATTATGTTCACTGGGAAGTACCTGAAGACGCTTGTACTTTATATTGGCAGAAGAAGCATCATTCATTTGCCTTCTAGGACTTCTTCCTTAGTATTTGCTTTAACTTTGTAGCTGCTGGTGCTTCAAATGTTCTGATCATGGCATCACCTCTGTAATCTTGCCATGTAGTACTGATCACTGTCAGATGTCTTTTTAGTCCATCCATAATGGTGTTCAACATAATGATGTCCATGGTGGGAGTTGTTGTTCCTCTTTATCTGACTTTTCCTGTGAGTGGTAGACAGGTATAGCAGCTTTTACTTCAGGTTACATCTTTGTTGGAATGTTGTTGGTACATCTTGCTTTCTTGCAGGGGGTAGGGCTTGACCTCCCAATCCAGTTGCTGCGATGGCCTGATCTGTAAGTAAATGTGGAGGAATCTGGTTGTGCATAAAAACAGTTCTTGAAGCCCCTGTGTCTATTAAATAATCAAGGTCTTGTCCTGTTGGTAAAGTCACTGTAATAGTACCTTTTGTTGAAATGTCAGTGGTAGCTGGGTACACTGTTGCTGTTCAAAAATCACAATTCAGGCGCTGTATGTTTTTAAATTGTATAAATTCAATTCGTTTTTATACTATGAGCTGCAAAAAAACAGTCCAGCTGTGTCTGTGTGCACACAGCTATTTTAATTAGTGATGATGAAGAGCCACAGATCTCCACCTCAGAAATTAAAGCAAACCAAAGAACCAAAAAATTACTGTTTTGCGCTAAAATACTTAATGGTGCATATATGAATGAAAATTCCTGTATAATATATAACCATCTGATTTATTTATTCAATAAAAAATATATATATAAAAAGATTGGGTAACATTCTGCCAGGGCCGTAACTAGGTGTGTGCCGATGGTGCCTTGCCCACAGCGCATATGCACTGTAGGCGCACCATCCGGCATCACCACCCGCACGGCCGCTCAATAAGAATTAATCTACCAGGACCCAGGAGGCGCCCACCGCACCGCAGCTCCGCACGAGTGAAGAAACAGAAAATAAACTACAGCTCCCAGCAGCCCTTGCTGCAGGAAGCTGTAGTTTATTTCCTGTTTCATCACTCAGTCAGCGTGGGTTCGGCATGTGATGCTGCCCCCGCGCTCTTACTGTTGCCGGCCCCACAGTGCAGCACTGCAGGAGAGGAGACAGAGAGACAGCCCTCACTGCTGGCAGCTGAGCTCTCCGGCTGTCAGGGGGCGGAGCCAAGCTCAGGCAGACGTTGCAGACAGAAGGCCCACACTCCGGAGGAGCAGAGGTGACAGGAAGTGTGTAAGTCTGTCTCTCTCTTCCATCTCTACCTCTGATTAACACTCTCTCCTCTCTCTTATCTTTCTTATCTCTCCCCCTGTGTAACTCTCCCCCCTACCTTCTCTCTCCCCCTGTGTAACTCTCCCCCTACCTTATCTCTCCCCCTGTGTAACTCTCCTCCCTACCTTATCTCTCCCCCTGTGTAACTCCTCCCTACCTTATCTCTCCCCCTGTGTAACTCTCCCCCTACCTTATCTCTCCCCCTGTGTAACTCTCCCCCTACCTTATCTCTCCCCCTGTGTAACTCCCCCCCTACCTTATCTCTCCCCCTGTGTAACATTTCCCCTACCTTATCTCTCCCCCTGTGTAACACTTCCCCTACCTTATCTCTCCCCATGTGTAACCCTCTCCCCCCTACCTAATCTCTCCCCATGTGTAACACGTCCCCTACCTTATCTCTCCCCATGTGTAACCCTCTCCCCCTGTATAACTCTCCCCCCTACCTTATCTCTCCCCCTGTGTAACACTTCCCCTACCTTATCTCTCCCCATGTGTAACCCTCTCCCCCTGTATAACTCTCCCCCTACCTTATCTCTCCCCCTGTATAACACTTCCCCTACCTTATCTCTCTCCCTGTGTAACTCTCCCCCCTACCTGATCTCTCCCCATGTGTAACCCTCCCCCCACCTTATCTCTCCCCCTGTGTAATTCTCACCCTTACCTTATCTCTCCCCCTGTGTAACTGTCCCCTACCTTATCTCTCCCCTTGTGTAACTCTTCCCCTACCTTATCTCTCCCCCTGTGTAACACTTCCCCTACCTTATCTCTCACCCTGTGTAACTCTCCCCCTACCTTATCTCTCCCCCTACCTTATCTCTCCCCCTACCTTATCTCTCCCCCTGTGTAATTCTCACCCCTACCTTATCACTCCACCTGTGTAACTCACCCCTACCTTCTTTCTACCCCTGTATAACACGCTCCCCTACCTTATCTCTCACCCTATATAACACTATCCCCTACCTTATCTCTCACCTTCTTGTATAACACGCTCCGCTATCTTATCTCCCCCTGTATAATCTCCCCTATCGTATATCTCCGCCTGTATAACACTCTCCCCATAAAATCTCTCCCGCCATATAACACACTCCCCCACCTTATCTCTCCCCCTGTATAACTCTCCCCTACCTTATCTCTTACCCTGTATAACACTTCCCCTATCTTATCTCTCCCCCTGTATAACACCCTCTCCTTCCTCCTCATTCCATCTGTATAACACCCTCTCCTTCCTTCTCTCTCCCTCTGTATAACACTCTCTCCTTCATCTTCGCTCCATCTGTATAACACCCTCTCCGCGCTCCCTCCGTATAACACTCTCTCCTTCCTCCGTGCTCCCTCCGTATAACACCCTCTTCCTCGTCTCTGCCTCTGTATAACACTCTCTCTCCTTCATTTTCTCTCCCTCTTTATAACACCCTCTTCTTCCTCTTCTCTCCCTCTGTATAACTCTTCTTCCTCCCCTCTCTCTCTCTGTATAACACTCTCTCCTTCCTCCATGCTCTCTTCGTATAACACTCTCTCCTTTCTCGTCTCCTTCTCTGTATAACACCTCTTCTTCCGCCTCTCTCTCCTTCCTCCTCTCTCCCTCTGTATAACACCCTCTCCGCGCTCCCTCCGTATAACTCTCTCCTTCCTCCGCGCTCCCTCCGTATAACACTCTTCCTCGTCTCTTCCTCTGTATAACACTCTCACTCCTTCATCTTCTCTCCCTCTTTATAACACCCTCTTCTTCCTCTTCTGTCCCTCTGTATAACTCTCTCTGTTTAACACTCTCTCCTTCCTCCGCGCTCCCTCCATATAACACTCTTTCCTTCCTCCATGCTCCCTTTGTATAACACTCTCTCCTTTCTCGTCTCCTTCTCTGTATACCACCTCTTCTTCCGCCTCTCTCCGTCTGTATAACACTCTCTCATTCATTCTCGCTCCCTCTGTATAACAGCGCCACCTTTCTCCTGGATCTGATGCTCCGCCCCCCTGCAGTGTCTCTAGGGAGAGACATGATGACATGGGGGTTTGAGGAGGAGGCATTCCAGCTCACAGTGCAGCAGCCCAGTGAGTCCGGAGTCAGACCTCCGGTGACCTTTTCCCCACCTGCCGTCAGTCACAGAGCTTGGGGTGGTGAGTGATGTATAAAACAAGAATGCTATTTTATATTTCTCTACCTGGAGTAATGTGTAAAATGGGACTCTATCTGGTGTAAAGTGTGTAAGTGGCGCTAGAGTACTGGAGACTACTGTGCAGCGTAATATGAATTGGTATTATTTTGTGGTCACACCTCTTCCCCTAGAAGCCATGCCCCTATAGTTTTGGTGCGTGCCTATGATGCGCGCTGGCCCTGTTTTAAATATTGGGGGGGGGGGGCGCCGATGCTATTTCTTGCACACAGCGCTAAAATGTGTAGTTACGGCACTGCGTTCTGCTTTTACTATATAGAATTCATGTGTACAAGTCATCAAATACTTTTCCTTATTGCTATAACAATGGAAAACACCTGATATATATTACCACATGTAGTATGAATACTTAAGCACACTCTAGATCAGAGGTTCTCAAACTTGGTCCTCGGGGGCACACACAGTGCATGTTTTGCAGGTCTCCTCACAGAATCGCAAGTGAAATAATTAGCTCCACCTGTGGACCTTTTAAAATGTGTCAGTGAGTAATTAATACACCTGTGCACCTGCTGGGTTACCTGCAAAACATGCACTGTGTGTGCCCCCGAGGACCGAGTTTGAGAACCTCTGCTCTAGATAGTATCCAATCTTAAGTATACATCTTTCATAAAAAAGTGCAATTTAATGTTAAAATGTTATCCATATAGATATTGTAGAAACAACTGTGTTTAAAGATGCTGTCCCAAATTGTGGTTACCACTCATATGCTGTATGCACACAGCTTATTGTTCCATGATATATATGTTTCTTAAAATGGTATGAAAACTTTTGCACACTCATATGCTTTTCAATTTTAAGGTGCAGTGTCTTGTATATAAAAGCAGTGGCACTAAGTATAGTGTCCCACGTTATGTGCAAACGATCCTGAGAGCACTTGTCCCGTAATGTGATTGCTGCTTATGTGCCGTGTATGGCAGCTTACCACTGCAGCCCAACTGGCTGTATTGCGGGATCTTGCGCTGCACTCAGAGGGAGATTTTGCTGATCATTCTACAAATTCCTACAACTGATGGTGATCTAATCCATAAGCTGGGAACCAAGGACGACCAAACGTGACTCCTTAAATCAGAAACCGCCGGCTGGGTCTTCTGCAACGAGGACGCTGCCAACCAGCTGACAGGGAAAGTCAGATCTGCACAGCCGTCCGTATACAAGCGGCTCCAGCTTCCCGTCCTCTGTTGAGCGAACGTAGACAGTTGAGAGACAGCACCACACACCGCTGAGTGCAGCACAAGATCCCGCAAAATAGCCAGTTGGGCTGCAGTGGTAAGCTGACATACACGGCACATAAGCAACAATCATGTTATGGGACAAGTGCTCTCAGGATCGATTGCACATAACGTGGGACACCATACTTAGTGCCACTGCTTGTATATACAAGAGACTGCACCTTAAAATTGAAAAGCATACGAGTGTGCAAAAGTTTTCATACCATTTTAAGAAACATATATATCATGGAACAATAAGCTGTGTGATACAGCATATGAGTGGTAACCGCAATTTGGGACAGCATCTTTAAACACAGTTGTTTCTACAATATCTATATGGATAACATTTTTTAATTAAATTGCACTTTTTATGAAAGATGTATACTTAAGATTGGATACTATCTAGAGTGTGCATAAGTATTCATACTACATGTGGTAATATATATCAGGTGTTTTCCATTGTTATAGCAATTAGGAAAAGTATTTGATGACTTGTACACATTAATTCTATATAGTAAAAGCAGAATGTTACCCAATCTTTTTATATATATATATTTTTTATTGAATAAATAAATCAGATGGTTATATATTATACAGGAGTTTTCATTCATATATGCACCTTTTAGTATTTTAGTGCAAAACATTCATTTTTTTTGTTCACACTGTTGCTGACACAGAGGTTGCACACCCTCATACTCTGTCATCTTGTGTGTGTTGCTTTACATATGGCTGGTCAGAAGCCTGTTGCCGTGCTTTTATAACCTGTTCTAAATCTACTTAACAGGGTCTATATATATATATATATATATATATATATATATATATATATCTATCTATATCAAACACTTGTATTTGCTTAAAGAATGCAGCAGGATTATTTTTCCTTATTTCTGGCAACTTATTTACAATTCTTAACATATTAGACTGAAACCATGGTATGTAATGTTCTCAATCAATATGTTTGGGGTTGTAGTATCTAACTCACTTTCCCCTGCATCAAAACTGCATTACCAGAACTTTTAGTATTTTAAATAATAGTAAAGTACTGTAATAATGAGCACTAAGCTACTATCTTCAGCTACCTGACAGCTGAGAATACTTTTTTCTAAACCAAAACTAAACTACACATTGCATATATGAAAAATTACTTTATGGAAATATATATAAATCTGCATAATTATGCGTAATCACCCATTAGTATAATTTGCTTTAGCATTTTCTATGTAGTTAAACTTACTGCTTTCTAGTTATGTTTAAAATCTTATAAGGCATTCAGGACTAAAATGACAATTATTTTTATAATGCAATTTTTGCTTACTGTTATATTATTCATATTCCGTAGTCATAAACATTTGTACATCCGCATGTCATTAGTCACATAGAACTAACAGGTGAATTGTTACCGTACTTCCCATCCCCAGCCTGTATATTTACAGAGCACATAGAATAACAGATTATAATTGATATAGTTACCATTACGATAAACTTTAATATATCAATTATCTATTTTTTCCCGATTTTGTAATATTTTGGATTTACATACTGGTACTTTGGCCATATAGAATCAGCTTTTGTGGCTTCCCTGAGGGATTTACAACATAAATGGGCTGTAGCTGTGGTTCTGTATGATTACTTTGCCTGTCGGTTCCTTTCTCTTTGCTATCACATTCACATTTCCAGGAACCTTGCTTATAGGGCGTAACCATTGACTTTTCTTTATTACCACTTCTAGTACTACTTACTGTGGGCAGTACCCCAGACTTATTAGGTCTGCATTTTTCAGACCTAGGAACATTATAATTTTAACAATCTCTATTTGTACATTTCCATCCTGATACTTTTGTTTAAACCAGGGAACAATTTGGATCCACTGTTCTTGTGGATGACATATTAAATCATCATGAAGGTTGGGTATTTTTAACACTCAAGTATATTAAACTTAGGTAACATTAACACTTAGGTACTTTTCCAAGTATCAATATCCAGGATCTAAAGGATTGTGGGATATCCGGCTATATGCTTGATTTCCTGAAATAGCAAGGAAACTCAACCACTCTTTGCCAATATCACTTGGTTTTGGAATAAAATGACACCCCATCAATATATAAACACTTTCCACTGAGTCCGTAGTGTTTCTCCATACCTCTGGCTCAGCACAAAATGAAATAGCTCTCAAGATAAAAGGGCCGTGCCCCTTCTTTTCTATAAATGCCTCATATAAACACTCTGAGCAAACGTCTTCTGTCAACATGTGTATACGCTTTTAACTTCTTATTTATACAGGTGATGTATTGAATTATGAACAAATTGTATCCAGCGCTCTACTTGTGTGGATAAACGCTGTGGCAGCAAAATTGTGGTGGAGGTTAAACCCAATACCTCTTTAAAGATATATAACATAAGGGTACACAATTGCGCCTGAATATGTGGTGGTAATGGTTGCAATACTAAATGACAAGTATACACTGTATATATGAAGAATAAGTGTATTTATTCTAAAACAAAATGACAGAAAGAGAGAATGAATGGAAAAAGATGTGAAAAAATAGAGAATGAATACATTGATGAAAGAGTGTATATATATATGTATATGAAAAAATCTATACATATGTATATTTTGGTCCGCAGTCCAGTACAATAGAGTGTGGCGTCCCACCTCGTTTAATTGTGCTCAAACTTCTACCACAATGTGTGGAGGGGCATCTACAACACAGTGATCTTCTGACGGTGCTAGCAAATGAAGGGGTACCCCAAGTGGCTATGCGGGAGGGATGAGTTGCAGGAGATAGGTAATTACTGGCTCTGGACTCGCCGCTCTCTGACTCTTTCTGTGGCTGCGGAAGGTGCCCGTGTAGACAGGCGACTGCCGCCGGCTAGATCCGGGGAGTGCAGTCGTGTCTCTGGGGGGAAAGTGTCACTGACTTCGAGACCCGGAGCGGGACTGTCCGCAGTGCACCTCCCCACTTACAGAGCCCTTACCTCGTTCTTCTGAAAGTGAAACCGGAAGAAAAGCTGCAAGACTGACAAGGAAGCAAGGTGACAGCGGAAGTTGGGAATCGAGCAAAGAAGAACGAGGTAAGGGCTCTGTAAGTGGGGAGGTGCACTGCGGAAAGTCCCGCTCCGGGTCTCGAAGTCAGTGACACTTTCCCCCCCAGAGACACGACCGCACTCCTCGGATCTAGCCGGCGGCAGACGCCTGTCTACACGGGCACCTTCCGCAGCCACAGACCGAGTCAGAGAGTGGCGAGTCCAGAGCCAGTAATTACCTATCTCCTGCAACTCATCCCTCCCGCATAGCCACTTGGGGTACCCCTTCATTTGCTAGCACCGTCGGAAGATCACCTCACCCCCCCTCCCTCTCAAGACAGGGTCAAGCTGCTGCAACAGACTCTTTGACCGTGACCCCTACACATTACTGAATGAGCTCCTCTGGGACTGTGTTGTATATGCCCCTCCACACATTGTGGTAGAAGTTTGAGCACAATTAAACGAGGTGGGACGCCACACTCTATTGTACTGGACTGCGGACCAAAATATACATATGTATAGATTTTTTCATATACATATATATATATACACTCTTTCATCAATGTATTATTTCTCTATTTTTTCACATCTTTTCCCATTCATTCTCTCTTTCTGTCATTTTGTTTTAGAATAAATACACTTATTCTTCATATATACAGTGTATACTTGTCATTTAGTATTGCAACCATTACCACCACATATTCAGGTGCAATTGTGTACCCTTAGGTGATGTATTGAACCTTAAAGCCCTGAGACAGTTTACCAAATTCTTAACAGTGTCAGTAAAACCTCGTTTATCAATCCAGTGTTTGTTGTTTGCTTCAAATCTCCTTTATTGGTCAAGTTTGCCCCTTACACAAATTGCACCAATAAGTGCCTATTTCCCTTCCCCTAGCACTGACGATTTCCAGGGGCTCACTGTGCTGTCCCTTTGCTTGATTGATCAGTTCACTTTGCGAAATCCTTCGGGGCTGCACCTTTACTTGTGCTGCACAGTATTCAAAACAAAAGTTACTATATATCTCAGCTTGAAAGACTTACTCTTTTAAGCATCACACTTATGGTAATAAGTGTTTTCTAGGGAACTCTCAGTTTAAAAGACATAGTCTCCTAAACATCACACTTGTATTATTTAAGTGTATTCTGTATTCATCAACAACAAAGGGACAAATGAAGCAAACTACTTGGATCTTAATTCTCTGACACAACAAACCAAAATTCTGTTATTTTTCTATCACCACTTTAGAAACATGACTACCCACAACTGTTGCAAAACCTGTCTTAAGGATCCCTACAAAACTGAAATCACTGTTTTGCAATATACCTTTAAATTCACAATATTCAGACTCAAATGCAGGATTATACCACAAACATATTGAGCATTTGCAGTTATGACAAGTCATTTAAAAATAAAACCACATTTTTTCCTTGCAAAAGCAAAACTGAAACTTATAACTTTATCAGCGCACACAGAAAAATAATGAATGCTTTCAAACAGACAAGTGGGTCCAAATGATTATGTATTGCTTACCTCGGCAGATGAACAGACCAAAGGACTATATACAAGTGCTGATAGAGTAATCAAGTTGAAATCAATCTTCAGATCACTCACCCAGGTATGTCAGCAGTTGCACATGTCCAGCAGTCGTGTCGTCATCTGATGTCAGCATCTGTCAGCGATCGCGGCAAAGGAGCCCCCATGTAACTGTCAGAGATAAGCCTCCTTCTATCAATTCCCTTCAATTGTCTGTTCGATACCGTTTGTTTACCAATACATTGGGAATCCCAGGAAGCAGACAACACACACAGTTATGTCAGCAAAATGAGACTAAAGCTTGTTTATTTCACAGTGCGTTATATAGCAGAAAGTTACTTGCATGAACACTTGATACACGTCACATAAGAAAACAAAATGCATCTTCTCTCAGAAATCCTCCTTAGCTGACCCCCTCCTTTGTGTACTACACAAGAAGTCTAAACACATGAGAAACTGTTTAATAACATATTTCCAAGACTATAGCTATGACCTTGCTTCTCACAGAATGTACTAACTATGAAATATCAGCATTGTTATGATTTCTTAGCAAAGCATCTTCCTTATTCACTACAACATGGCTGCTACTTATACAAAATGGTTGATAGCAGCTTAAGCTTAATACTTTCTCTTTCAGTATCAATGCTTTCTGTAGGCGGCATACCGCTGACAATCTCTTACGGAAACTGAGGGACATCATCGCACAATAGCTTACCCCACTTAGACTCTCCTGGGGATTTGTGATACCAGACAATGCCACCAATATTGTGCATGCATTACATCTGGGCAAATTCCAGCATATCCCGTTTTGCACATACAATTAATTTGGTGGTGTAGAATTTTATGAAAAATGACAGGGGCATGCTGGAGATGCTATCAGTGGCCCAAAAAATTGTAGGCCACTTTCGACATTCAGCCACCGCGTGCCAAAAACCGGAGCACCAGCAAACTCTCTTGAACCTGCCCTACCATCACCTGAAGCAAGAGGTTGTAACGGGGTGGAATTCAACACTCTATATGCTTCAGAGGATGGAGGAGCAGCAAAAGGCCATTCAAGACAATAAATTCAATTAAGATATAGGCAATGGAGGGGGAAGGCACGTGATTTAAGCACAGTGGAGAATGATTTCCATCTTGTGCAAGGTTCTCCAACCCTTCAAACTTGCCACACATGAAGTCAGTTCAGACACTGCCAGCTTGAGTCAGTTTATTTCCCTCATCAGGCTTTTGCAGAAGCAGCTGGATAAATTGAAGGAGGAGCTAAAACAGAATGATTCTACTGAGTATGTGGAACTTGTGGATGGAGCCGTTCACTTGCTTTGCCAGGATTCAAGGGTGGTCAATCTTTTGAAATCAGAGGACTAGATTTTGACCACCATGCTTGATCCTAGGTTTAAAGCCTACATTGTATCTCTCTTTCCAGCAGACACAAGTCTGCAGAGGTTCAAAGACCTGCTCCTCCTTCATTTTCTCCTGCAACTGGGGCTGCGAGGAAAATGATAAGTTTTCCTAGCCCACCCACTGGCAGTGATGCAGGGAAGTCAGGAGTGAGTGCTGACATCTGGTCCTGACTGAAGAACCTGCCAACGATTACTGATGATTCTGTCACCATTGAAAAAATGGTGGACGATTATGAGTGACAGCATCCAAGTAGGCATGTCAGACAGTCCGTACATATACTGGCAAGAAAAAGAGGCAATTTGGATGCCCTTGCACTAACTGGCTTTATTTTACCTAAGTTGCCCCCCCCCTTACAGTGTGTACTCCAAAAGAGTGTTTAGTGCAGCCGGTAACCTTGATAGCGGTCTGCGTAGGAGGTTACTTCCACAAAATGTGGAGAAGATGATGTTCATCAAAATGAATTATAAATTCCTCCAGGAAGACCATTACCTGCAATTGCCTCAAGAAAGTACACAGGGACCTGTGATGGTGGATTCCAGTGGGGATGAATTAATACTCTGTGAGGAGGAAGAGAATGTACACACTGAAAGGGGTGAGGAATCGGAGGATGAGGTCGACATCTTGCCTCTGTAGAGCCAGTTTGTGCAAGGAGAGATTGATTGCTTCTTTTTTTGTGGGGTCCCAAACAAACCAGTCATTTCAGCTACAGTCTTGTGGCAGACCCTGTGGCTGAAATGATTGGTGTGTTAAAATGTGCATGTCCTGCTTATACAACATAAGAGTGGATGGGAGGGCCCAAGGACAATTCCATCTTGCACCTCTTTTTCTTCTTTGTATCATGTGCTGTTTGGGGCCTAGTTTTTTAAAGTGCCACCCTGTCTGACACTGCCGTACAACTCTAGGGGTACTGCCGTATAAGTCCAGGGGTACTGCCGTATAAGTCCAGCCCAGTGGTGCTGTCTTGTGCTGCATCAGTCCAGTGGTTGTGTATTGTGCTGCCATAAGTCCAGTGGTGGTGTCCTTTGCTGTATTTTATTTTCTCCAACTAAAAGGTTTATATACATTACTTATATTATTATCCAAATAATTTTTACAGGGTTTTCCCTGTGTGGTGTAGGGGTACGCTCACCTGTGCTGCATATTATTATAATAGCTCCAAATAAAAGGGTTATTATTATCCAAATTAATTTTACAGGCTTTGCCGTGTGTGTGTGTGTGTGTGTGTGTGTGTGTGTGTGTGTGTGTGTGTGTGTGTGTGGTTTAGGGGTATGCTCTCCTATGCCACCAATATTGTGCGTGTATTACATCTGGGCAAATTCCAGCATGTCCCATGTTGTTTGTGCCATACACTTGTGTCGCTTAGCTTAGTCATACAGCTACCTCATTGCACCTCTTTTTCTTCTTTGCATGATGTGCTAGTTGGGGCCTAGTTTTTTTAAGTGCCATCCTGTCTGCAACTGCAGTGCCACTCCTGGATGGGCCAGGTGTTTGTGCCGCATACTTGTGTTGCTTAGCTTAGTGATACAGCTATCTCATTGCACCTCTTTTACTTATTTGCATGATGTGCTGTTTGGGGCCTATTTTATTTAAATATGTTATCATGTCTGACACTGCAGTGCCACTCCTAGATGGGGCAGGTGTTTGTGCTGCACACTTGTGTCACTTAGCTTAGTCATACAGCCACTTCGGTGCAAACTTTTGGCCTAAAAACTATATTGTGAGGTTTTCAGAATAGACTGGAAATGAGTGGAAATTAATGCTATTGAGGTTAATGATAACGTAGGATCAAAATTTCCCCCAAATTCTGTGTTTTTTTGGTGTTTTTATGTTTTTTTCAAAAATCATCCAAATCCAAAACCAAAACTCGAAAGGGTGATTTTGGCAAAACCAATCCAGATCCAAAATACGAGCATGGAACCAGAACCAAAACCAAAACACAAAATACGAAAAGTGCTCGCCGCACATCTCAATTTGTTAAGAGGTTTTACAGTTTTGGAGCTAAAAATTTTGAGAATGGGGCCTAGTTCCTGTTTGAGCAATGTGGGGGTGGGCCTTTTGATGAGTTCACTGGTATATATAGGCCCATTGGGGCCATGGTATAGTAAGCTCCAACACTTGGGCATCTGGTCTTGAGGAAGGGCCACGCTGGGCCCGAAACATTGACATCTGCCTTTGTATCGTAATATGAAGTAATACATTTATTTTTTCACCGCGATTTTGAAGACTGGTGAGTGCACTCTGTATGTCTGGAAATATATATATATATATATATATATATATATATATATATATATATATATATATATATATATATATATATATATATATATATATGAGTGTAAAGATTGGTGGCACTCAAGCAGGCTTGGTAAATGCAGATAAAAGTTTCTTTATTTGCCTACATGTTTCGGGGAAAAGCACCCCGTCCTCAGGGCTGAACAACAGTAAGAAGATACACATACAACACTTAAATACACCACAGAAAAAGACATTAATGCAAGGATTGTACTCGCCTGTCCTCACAGCGCCGCCGCCCGTCCGCACATGCTGCACACTTCCGTGTCGCTGGGCAATGACGTCACGGTGCGCCGCGGGGCAGGGAGATCGTCATGGAAACAACAATCAGTTACAGGCTCCCATAAAACCTGTGTAGAAAAACGTACAAAACATATAAAAATACAATATAAGATAGCACATTTAAAATACATAGAGATCATCATTTAGGGGGAGATCCTGACAATACTTAATTGTCACCGCAATCTCGTCTCAAATAATGATAATTGTATATTCCCGCCTTAACAAAGACCCTACTAAGGACTTTAAAAAAGAGCTGGACATTTATTTAAAAGAGTCCAGCGGGCTGGGTATTATATCCCAAGATGTTTGTACTGCCCTTATGGTAGACTTCCCAGTAGTACCGCTTTTTTATACCTTGCCGAAAGTGCACAAGACCCTGGAGAATCCTCCAGGTCGGCCAATTGTGTCAGCAAGGGGCTCGCTATATCAGCCTATTGCGGTCTACTTGGATGCCTATCTTAATCCCTGTGTTCAAGCTTTGCCCTCCTTCCTTAAGGATACGTCGTCCCTCTTGCTGCAATTACAGCAATTGGATACGTTACCTAACAATACCCTGTTGTGTAGTGCCGATGTTACCAGCCTCTACACTTGCATCCCACATGATGCAGGTGTGGAGGCGGTAAGAGCACTCATTGAAGGTAATGATATATACCATGGCCCAGATTTGTCTTTTTTTCTACACTTGTTGGATTTAGTTTTGAAGAGAAATTATTTTATCTTCAATGGGGAATTTTACCTACAGTCATCTGGGTGTGCGATGGGGTCCGCAGTGGCCCCGTCGTACGCCAATGCCTTTATGTACCATCTTGAGAAAACTATGTTTTATCTTGACCCCTCTGTTAAGCCTCATGTGATTTACTATAGGCGCTATATTGACGACCTTTTGGTTTGTTGGAGTGGATCTAGGGAAGAGTTGATTAGGCTGTGGGATCAGCACAATGCATTGGAACATGTAGTGAAATTTACATATGTAATTGATGATAAGCAAATCAATTACTTGGATGTTTCCATTTCCCTTAAGTCTGGTCAGCTTAGTACCTCCCTATTTGTCAAAAATACTGATAGGAATACGTTTTTGAATTATCAAAGTTTCCATCCACTTGCATTAAAGAAAGGGTTGCCGTACTCACAATTTCTGCGGGTACGGCGTATCACGTCAGACCCTCAGGATACAAATAGGGCCCTCGATGAAATGCTACTGAGATTTGCGCAGAGGGGGTATCCTATTAGGGATCTTGAAAAGTCAAAGGAGGCAGTTCTCCGTATTCCTAGGCAGCAATTACTGATCCCCAGATCCAACCAGAAAGTCACAGGAGACAGATTACCATGGGTGAGTAGATACACTACGAGTTCAAAACGGATAGTGAGTAAGGCCAAACAATTGTGGCCTGTTATACAAACAGAAACAGCTCTGAGCAATCTATCCAATACTAGACTATTACCTAGTCATACTAGGGGCACTAATATAGGCGACCATGTAGTTCGCCTTGATGTCACCAATATGGCTAAACGTGATCAAGCCCACTTTCTTAGACCGAAGATGGGATGCTATAGGTGTCTTGGATGTGCTACATGTAATACTTTACAAACAGGTACCACATTTAACCATCCACAAAATGGTCAGAAAATACCTATCAGACATCGCCTTACCTGTACTACTACTCACGTAATTTATTTACTTACATGTCCGTGTGGTCTTGCTTACGTGGGCAAGACCATACGACAGTTTAGGGAAAGGATGGCACTCCATCGGAGTGCCATTAAAAAAGCATTTGAGAAGGGCACAAGTGATCAGCCGTTTGCGCGTCACTGTTTGTTAGCTAAACATGGGGTGGCCAGCATTCGCGCTATCCTTATTGATCACACCCCCATGTCATTGAGGGGTGGTAATAGGGATAGACTACTTCTACAGAAGGAATCCCGTTGGATATTTAGGCTAGGAACACTGTCCCCTGGTGGTCTTAATGAAAACCTGGGATTACAGTGTTTTCTTTAGGCCCATACAATCTATAAAGGTATTCCTATATGTTATCCGTAGGGGAGGCTGTTAATAGCCAATAGCTAACAGCGAATGGTTAATTATTATTGAGTAAGTCCTGTTCTCCTCGAGGTAGAAGGATATAACACCAGAAGTCCTGAATATTATTATTTGAGACGAGATTGCGGTGACAATTAAGTATTGTCAGGATCTCCCCCTAAATGATGATCTCTATGTATTTTAAATGTGTTGTCTTATATTGTATTTTAAATGTGCTATCTTATATTGTATTTTTATATGTTGTACGTTTTTCTACACAGGTTTTATGGGAGCCTGTAACTGATTGTTGTTTCCATGACGATCTCCCTGCCCCGCGGCGCACCGTGACGTCATTGCCCAGCGACACGGAAGTGTGCAGCATGTGCGGACGGGCGGCGGCGCCGTGAGGACAGGTGAGTACAATCCTTGCATTAATGTCTTTTTCTGTGGTGTATTTAAGTGTTGTATGTGTATCTTCTTACTGTTGTTCAGCCCTGAGGACGGGGTGCTTTTCCCCGAAACATGTAGGCAAATAAAGAAACTTTTCTCTGCATTTACCAAGCCTGCTTGAGTGCCACCAATCTTTACACTCTATGCCTGTCACTTGCTGACCTGGATGGCACCGCAGCAAAGGAATCTGTTCATATTTATTGGAGTGCCGGTATGACTTTGGAATTATATATATATATATATATATATATATATATATATATATAAACAAAGAAAGATACAGCACTCCTAGGCAGATTGGAACAACAACACAACGGCCGTATAAGAGCTCTTATACTGCCATTGTGTCGTTTTTCCAAGCTGCCTAGGAGTGCTATACCTTGTTTTGTTTGTATCAGTTACTAGTATGGGCACCCAGCGCAATACTTTTTACTGCTGATGGGAGAGCCAGTACCTCAAACAAGCTATATGTATACATATATATATATATATATATATATAATACAGTACACTCTGAGAGCAGCTGTCTACTACATCTGTGATTTAATTAAGATATAACAAAAATTGCGCTACCTGTCTTGGTTGTGGCAGGAATCGTGCGCTGCATGGTGTAAAGGTGCTCATTCTATGAGGATATATATATCTGGGGTTGCGAGTCCAGTGGTTTTATATTTGTTTATATATTGCAGGGTTAATCTTTGGTTAACTCTTATTAACTGTGGCCACAAGCTTTTTCATGCACCCCTATGTAAACTCAATTGTCCTAAACCTGTGTCAGCTGCTCCTTAGTAATTTATCAGCCTGTGTCAGATGACTAGTGTGCCTTTAAAAGTCATAAGATATGTGGCAGGTACACATAAAATCTAGTGGGCATATTTGCAGTTATATTATGTGTGATACAGTTGGCAGGTTTTAATTTTTAAGACTCTGTGATAGTGTAGGACCTGCAAGAAGGTGGGGTACCTTGGTGAGCGGTTTGTAGGCTTCCGTGCATTGGCCAATTAACTAACTAAACCCCCATCATTTATTTATTGATGTTGTGAGGATAAGTGAGCTTGCTATGGTGAGTGCTGAATTTTCTGTTTGTATATATTTAAGTAGGTGGCCATGGGCTACATGTGCCCCACCCTATGAGTGGTGAGTGCAGACATTGCACCCCGCTTCTGGGGTGGCGAGTGCTGTGGTTTTATATTTGGTTATATATTGCAGGGTTAATCTTTGGTTAACTCTTATTACCTGTGGCCACAAGCTTTTTCATGCACCCCTATGTAAACTCAATTGTTCTAAACCTGTGTCAGCTGCTCCTTAGTAATTTATCTGCAGTGTCAGGTGACTAGTGTGCTTTTAAAAGCCATAAGATATGTGGCAGGTACACATTAAACCTAGTGGGCATGTGTGCGGTTATATTATGTGTGATACAGTTGCCAGGTTTTAATTTTTAAGATTCTGTGATAGTGTAGGTGGCCATGGGCTACATGCACCCCACCCTATGAATGGTGAGTGCAGACATTGCATCCCGCTTCTGGAGTGGCGAGTGCTGTGGGTTTATATTTGTTGATAGATAGATAGATAGATAGATAGATAGATAGATGCACTTGTGATTAAGCACATGCCCTTGCTGTGGAATTTAAAAAGACAATAATACTCCGGGTTTTGCATTTAATTTTATTGCCCTCCTTGAAAACCCTTGGAATAGTAAATATACTGTTGAATCATTGTAGGTTCAAAGCAGACAGAATAGCTCATTCCGACTTTTCTGTCTCCTGCCATTTGTCCTCCGCCTGCACCTTGGGGAAAGCCTTCTAAGCACATTTTTTAAGGGGGGGGGGGAAATCATAAATAAAAAAAACAGCATTTTTAGCTACAAACTGCAGGATTTACTGTACTGTCCATGGCCACCTTAACATATAGGCCCACTGGGCAGCTGTCTAGGGCCCCACAATTCAGGTTCCTTTGAGCAGGGGCTGGTGGTGGTGACAAATCAGAGCAGTGAGCGGCATTCTCCACTTGCCTCCCAGCTGCAGCCAAACCGTGAATGGCTGACCGCATGCTGATTGGTGGAGGGCTGGTGTTATCCACCATTCAGAGTGCTGACAACCATTCACTGTATGGAAGCATGTGGATAGCCAGCATAAGACCACAGAAGGGGCATGTTATAGGCATAGTAAGATTTATTATAATTGCCCTGTGCAAATGCTGTCTTTTCTCTTTGTAACTATCTTTGCCTAATAAAGATATTTTTATGAAAATTACACACACAGACACACACAGTCACACACCTATGTTTGCATGTGTGTATGTGCATGCATGTATGTATGTATGTATGTATATATATATATACATATATATATATATATATATATATATATATATATATATATATATAATGTGTGTATGTGTGTGTCTGTTTCAAGTTCAACATACTGTATTACAATTGCATCTGCTTTTTCTAAAGCAGCATTTGGTGGCCTAATATTTATTAACTTCTTAACTTCTTAATACCAGAAATTCTATTACCACTATGTAAATGAAAATGCATAAACCCTGCATAAAATAATATATATTATATCATTGTATTATAGATAATCATTATCAATTTTTTTTCTTATAACTGTGAACATACCGTACAATTTCTGACCTGGATTTTTTTCTCATCTCTAGCTAGGCAGCTGCTTAAATACACAATGCTATGATTTAAATTAGTGCCTTAACCAGTAAGAAAAGGTGGATTTTCAGGATGAAAAGTCAATATGATAATTGGAATGAGTGTGGAATTGGAATTCTGGATTCTCTTCTACTATAAATGAAAAAGATAAACCTTATTTGAAAGGATTTTTTTACTTTTTATTGATTCAGGTGACAGTGCTTGTAGGCTGTTAGGTATGAGTGATATTTACTAAAGTGTTTCCAATGAATTATACATTTGTATGATTTACTGTTCATCATCACACTTTGAGAAGAAAATAATATATGGTACAGTAATTTTGTAATGTGATTGAGAGCAAGCAATGTTTGTTACACAGTTTTTTTATATGTAAAAATGGGTGTTTTTATAAGGATTGCCTATTGCTTGAGACACTGCACATAGGGGGTGATTTAGACCTGATCGCTGTGCTACTGATTTTGCTGTCCTGCGATCAGATAGTCGCCGCCCAAGGGGAGTGTAAATTCACCCCGTGCAAGTGTGCGATCGCATGTATGCGCCATGTGAAAATGTCCCTCAGTCAGTGAACAGCTGCAAATCTGTTTGCAACTCACTCACCATCAAGTTTTCCAGTGTGTGCAGTCTGTGCGCAGCCCAGGACTTACTCCTACAGTGCGAAAAGAACAGGCTGATTGGGTCTGGAGCTGCCGTCACACACCCTATCAGAAAATGCTTGGGAACACCTGCCTTTTTCCTGACACTCACAGAAAACGTCCATGTTACCACCCACAAACAGCCTCTTCCTGTCAATCAGCTTGCAAATGGCTGTGCGATCAAAATTTTCGCACCAGCTTGTTGCTGTTTGGTGACGCCCATGTGCATTGTGGTGCATACGCACGTGCAGTCAATCGATAATCAATCTCTGTGCGAAAATGCACAGCAGTGATGAGGTCTGAATCGGGCCCATAGTTCATAGAGTAGTTCATAGTTCATACCTTTCTTCAGGTTGTTTTGATGAGGTCTTATGTCATTTATTTTGTGCCAGGTCTTGATTTAGGAAGATTATAAAATTGCAACCTTATGTCTGTATATTTAGATGTTGCCCAACATTTAATGATGTAGGCACTAGATCTAAAGCCATATTGTGACTTTAAATATAGTGGCTAGCTCAACAAAATCTTGTTGCTGTCTGCATCTTGCTTACCATTTTATTTGGGCCGATAAGATTATTACTGATGCATCTTTGGTGTTTTTCATAAAATGGTGATTAAATAAAAAATTACAAAAGTCATTAAATAAGTAGCCAGAACCAATATTATAGTTTCACTGGCAGCCACAAAGCAGAATATATATGGAATGCCAGATCTGTTTGTAACAAACTGGTCCCCACTCATGACCTTTTCATTTCCAACTCCTTACACCTACTAGCTATTACTGAAACTTGGATTACGCCCTCTGATACTACCTCTCCTGCTGCTCTGTCTGCTGGGGGCCTCGCATTCAAGACACACCCCGACCTGGGGGTCGCCATGGGGGTGGTGTTGCTTTTACCTTCTAGTTACTCCTACCAACTCATACCACCAGAACCATCCCTTACATTCTCTACATTTGAGATCCATACTATACGCCTCTGCCAACCAGTTCATCTTAAAGTAGCTGTCATTTACCGCCCCCCTGGCTCTGCTTCCAAATTCATCGACAACTTTGCTTCCTGGCTTCCTCACTTCCTCTCTTCTGACATTCCCTCCATTATCCTAGGCGATTTCAACATCCTTATTGACATCCCCATACAATCCCCTGCCTCTAAACTCCTTAACCTCACCTCTTCACTTGGTCTCTCCCAGTGGACCTCCTCACCCTCCCATGTGAATGGGAGCTCACTGGATCAGGTCTTCACTCACCGCTGTGATATTTCTGATTTTTTCAATTCCCCATTTCCCCTCTCTGACCACCACCTGCTTTCCTTTAACCTATCTCTCTCGAATTCCCCATCTCTACCTCCCAAGGCTACCATCACTAAGTGTAACATTGAGGCTATTGACACCACATTCCTTTCCTCCCTGTTTGACTCACTTCTCTCTCCTATTGTCTCTCTCTCATGCCCTGAACAAGCCACTTCCATATACAATGCATCCCTCACTTCTGCTCTTGACTCTGTTGCTCCACCAACCACTATTCACCCTTGCAAATTAACACCTCAACCCTGGCACACCAAATGCACCAGATATCTGCAAAAATGCTCACGTACTGCTGAGCGACACTGGAGGAAATCACGCTCTAAGGCAGACTTCCTCCATTTCAAACTTATGCTCTCATCCTTCAGAGCTGCCCTTTCTCTTGCTAAACAGTCATACTTCAAGAACTTCATATCCTCCCAGCAGAGGCGTAAGTTATTATAAGACGCCCGGAGGCGAAAAAGTTTATATCCCCCCCCCCCAGTCCAGGTATACACTCACAGCCACATATACACGCACTCACATATATACAAATACACACCCAACCACATATACACACATTATACCACTTATACACACATATCTACATACTCACAGTCACATACACATCTATACAAATACACACACACACACAGCCACATTGACACACACACTGTCCCCCACCCTGACACTTTCCTCCATCAGATATCGCATCTCACCTGCCTCAGTGTCAGCATGCAGGAGCTGGGCAGCGGCGTTGTGGGGCAAAAGCTGAATCCAGGCAGCGGTGTTGTGCGGCAGGAGCTGAAGCCGGGAAGCTGTGCTGTGGTGGTGCAGGAGCCGGGTAGCGGCACTGTGAGGCGGGAGCCGGCCAGCCGTGATGTTCTCAGGCTGAAGCCGGAGCTGGGTAGCTGCGCTATCGGGCGGGAGCTCAAGAGACGCTGAAGAGCGGTATCATCCTGGAGCCGGGCAGCCGCACTTCTCAGGGGGCGGGAGCCGGGGTGTCATTCAGGAGACGGGAGCCACAAGCGGACAACCACACTGTCGGAGGCAATGGAGAAGGTGCCCCCTTCATTGCTGGAGCCCGGCGGCATCCGACTCCATTGCCTCCCAGACTTCCGCCACTGCCTCCCAGTCTTCCAACCCCCGGCGCCTCTTTGCCACTCTCAACTCACTCCTCTGCCCACCTCCACCTAGTCTCCCTTCCTCACTCTCTGGTCTTGACTTTGCCACTTACTTCACATCCAAAATTTACTACATACGTCAGGACATCACATCACACCAGACCATCAGTAAGCAGCTTTCTCCCATCCCTTACCACCCCTCCCCATCCTTCCCACCAACTCTGACATCTTTCTCCCATGCATCTGGAGAGGAAGTCATGGCCCTCATTCGTTCCTATCCCCTCACCACCTCCCCACTTGACCCTATCCCCTCCCGCCTCCTCCGCTTCCTCTCTCCTTCTGCTTGTTCCCATCTTTCCCACCTTCTCAATCTCTCCCTCTCATCAGGCACTGTCCTCTCTGCCTTCAAGCATGCACTCATCTCTCCTATTCTTAAAAAACGTACCCATGATCCAAACACTCTCTCCAACTACCGACCCATCTCTCTCCTCCCTTTTGCCTCCAAACTCCTTGAGCGTATTGTCTACAACCGCCTTATTTCCTTTCTATCCTCACACTTACTAATTGACCCATTCCAGTCTGGCTTCCGTCCTCTCCACTGCACTGAAACTGCCCTTACAAAAGTATGCAATGACCTCCATGCTGCTAAATCTAAGGGACACTACTCTACACTTATTCTACTTGATATCTCTGCTGCTTTTGATACTGTGGACCATCCTCACCTACTGCAAATCCTTCACTCCATTGGTCTGCGTGACACTGCCCTCTCTTGGCTGTCTTCCTACCTCTCTGACCGTTCATTCTCTGTCTCCTCTCATGACTCCACCTGCCCCTCACTTTCACTTACTGTACGTGTACCCCAAGGTTCTGTACTTGGTCCTCTGCTCTTCTATCTCTATACATCCTCACTAGGCAAGCTCCTTAGTTATTTTGGTTTTCAATATCATCTCTATGCTGATGACACCCAAATCTATCTTTCCTCTCCAGACCTCACCCCTGCTTTCCTCACTCGTATCTCCAACTGTCTCTCTGCTACCTCTTCCTGGATGTCCCAGCGCTTTCTTAAACTTAACATGTCTAAGATCAAGCTGATCATCTTCCCTACCTCCCTCCCACATTACCTCACCTCCTACAATCTCATTATCTATTGATGGCACTACTATCTCCTCTAGCCACCAAGTGTGCTGTCTTGGAGAAATCCTTGACTCCTCTCTCTCCTTCAAACCACACATTCAGCACCTCTCAAAAACCTGCGTTTTCATATATAAAATATTTCCAGGATCAGACCCTTTCTGACCCAGGATGCTACTAAGACTCTTATCCACTCACTGGTCATCTCCAGACTGGACTACTGCAATCTCCTCCTGACTGGCATTCCTGACAAACACCTCTCTCCACTCCAATCTATCCTCAATGCTGCTGCCCAGCTCATTTTCCTCACCAAACGCACCATGTCTACTTCTCCTCTCCTACTAGACCTTCACTGGCTCCCCTTCCCTTTCAGAAACCATTTCAAGCTTCTCACACTCGCTTACAAAGCCCTCACCCACTCCTCCCCATCTACATCTCTGATCTTATCTCCCTTTACACTCCCACCCATCCTCTTCGCTCTGCTAGTGCACGACGACTCTCCTGCCTACGGATTACTTCCTCCCACTCCTACCTCCAAGATTTTTCATATGCTGCACCACTTCTCTGGAATTCTCTACCTCTCCCCCTCAGACTCTCCACCTCTCTACAAAACTTCAAATGGGCTCTCAAGACCCACTTCTTCACCAAACCCAGCCAAATCTCATCCTAACCCTCTGTTCCACATTCTCTATGTACCCCATCTGTGTCACCCCTGTCTGTCTACCCCTCCCCTTTAGATTGTAAGCTCTCACGAGCAGGGTCCTCTTCCCTCATGTGCTTATCCTTTGTCTTGCTTTAATAATCTTCAACTGTACCTCATCCAGCAGTCTTCTGCCACCTTATACTTATTCCAGAGTCATCTGCTGATGTAACTATGTGTATTTACCCTGTACTTGTCCTATACTGTCATCAACTGTAAGTTGCTGTTTTCCTGTTTGATTATTTATGTACTCTGTAATTGTGCACTGTGGAACCCTTGTGGCGCCATATAAATAAAGGATAATAATAATAATAATAATAATAATATCACCTGCTTTACCATTTGGTGCATTTCTGGAATATTTAATTCTGCAATTAAACACGCAGAGACAGTAGTTCACTAAATAGGCTCCTACGTAACAGAATATAGCAATTGTCACACGGGACAAAAAAAAAAAGCAGTATATCACTTATATTTAGCTTTATATGAAACTTACAAATCTGTAGTCACAGACAATATTAGCCAATTACATTTTAGAGTTTGATCCAACTAAATGCATTCCTACAGTGGCATAGTGTGGTGCATGGGGAGCTCATGCTCCAAGTGTTGACTGACTGGGACACCAGCTGCAGAGGCTAGTGGTGAACACAGAAACCCCCCTGACAGACAACAATTGGATCCCAGACCCCTTTAATGATTAATGCCAGGATTCACAGGTGTATGAAGAAGGGGTGGGACCAAAATGATGAAATTATTTTTATCACATAATTTTTGCTCTGCCCCTGCCCGTACACCAGCGAATCACAGGATTATGCCACTAAGAGGTAGGGCCTACTGATGCAATGTACCTGCCCCCTATTAAGATCAGCTGCATCTCTCCATGCTGGACATTGTGACTCAATGCTACACCTCTGCATGCATACAGTATAAACACTATAATTAATGTTCCTATATCCAACTGTGTTAGCAGGCATTTATTCTAAGAGATATCCAAAGCAATACATTCCTTAGCTCATGTAATTTCACCTGTATAGTATTAGTAATAACACAACAACAGACTAGGACCTGTTAAACAGGCAGATGAGAGAAAATCCAGTTTGTTAATCTGTATATACATTTTTTAGTTCAGCAATAAAAAAGGATTTGCACAAAGATCTATTCACCATTTATCTGAGGTACACAGGTTTTGATATGTTCTTGCTTGTATGCAAACTTCATGCAAATATAGTTAGTAGATGAGTTGTAATAATATATATTGGCCCTTTTAGCATAATCGATAGCTCCAGGTTAGAAGATTCCTCGATCACTGTCCATAGCACAAGCTCTTAATGTACTGGAACTGCAGTATGTCCCTCTCCAAATCCATGGTGTAAAGTAAAGTAGTGCAGTACAGTATAGTGGAAGGACGGTCCACAACACACCCTCTGCATGCATTTTTTTCAATACTCGCCCCCTGGAGTCCCACGTTGTCAGCAGGAGCACTGCAGAAGTCACCAGAAAAATGGCACAGTGGACATTTTCCAGGCAATTAGTGCATGTGCAGTGCGAAAATCACTGGGAAAATGGCTGCTGCGCCACTTTACTACACACATGCGCATGTGCAATAGACTCTGGGACAGAGCTAGGGTCCCCTAGTGACCACAGTCTACAGTGCAGCCATCTAAAGAGAAGGAAGCCCAGACAGAGTGTCCACACAGGTGTCTGCCTCTCTTGATGTGCCTCTGCTGGAAAGACTTCCAGACTTGTACGTCAATGCTCTTATCAATGTGCATTCTACAGTAACTGCATTTCACAGGAAGTGAAAGTTGCTGAATATATTTTTAAGAGCTGTACAATGCAAAAGAGGAAATAGAACAACTGTATGAGGCACTGGACACAAAATTGTCTCTTTCTAGATCAAGGGAGCGTTGTGCTCTCTATACCCCTCTTCTTCCTGCTGTGTTCTGTATAGGGGCAGGTGTGTGGCTCTGCATATAACTTAAAGGAACATTTTTGACTAACTATTCCCATTCTAAGCCTAACACTTATTAAATAAACTATTGTACATAGTATCTTGCTAGAATATTTTGATTCAAACTGTACTTACCCGTTCCTGTGTATTACAATATTACAAGAGCTGTTCCTTGTGGTTTCAACAGGAGTTATTAATGATTCCCCTCTTGCTTTCTGTTTTGTATTTTGACTATTCTGATCAGAGCCGTAAGGGCTGTAACACACTGGCCGGTTTCTCTCGGATGGCAAAAAGCCGGACAAACTTTGTCCAGCTTTTTGCCATCCGGGAGAAACCGGCAGAGTCTTGCAGACAGGACGGCTTTGAGCCGTGTGTGATGCTGTGCGCATGCGCAGCATCAGACACGGCTTCAGAAAAAAACGTTGTGTGTGAAAGCTCCCCTTCACACACACGGTTCACTGGCTGCAAAGACGGCCCGGTGGCCGCCCGGCCGCCGGACCTTCCAGTGGTGAGACCCGGCTGCAACCCGGCAGCCGGGGCCGTGCAGTGTGAAGGGACCCTAGCCCTCACACTGTTAACTACAATGACGGCACGGGAAAAAGCCGTCCGGCTTTTTCCCGGCCGGCAAATGCCGGGTAGTGTGTTTTAGCCCTAATTAGACATTTTGGTGCCCTGTGCCAGAAAGAGAATTGGCGCCCCCCACACTCACCATTTTTACAATAAGTTCATAAGATGCATGCCTCGCGGAGAAGAGGCATGACAAAATTGATCCCAGAGAAAGCCCATGCTACGATGCCCCTTACTATATATATATATATATATATATATATATATATATATATATATATATATATATATATATGTAGTAGAACAATCACAAGGGAGCTATATAGTGTCTGGTATGTAAAGGCTCAAATTTCCCAACTGATCATTAGTTGGTCACCTTTATATAAATAGATATTTTATTCATAAAATAGACGGGGAATATATACCACTTCAAATCATCTATGATGAGATTAGATAAAAAATACTCTCAATTCACAGTTCATATTAATATTGTTCAATTGTAACAATTGCAATTTCCAGCAGATATTCTTCACTGAAGTAAAACAAGATCGCTGTTAATAACCCAATGCGTTTCGTCCTCAAAACTACATCAGGGGTTAACAATCAGAATCCTGCATAAAGCATGTTCATCATAGAAACTTCTCAGTTTAGCATACTGAACATTGTGAAGATGTCAGATAACAAACCACCATATTGGATATCAGGGAGACGTCATCGGTAAAAACCATATAATTAAAAATAATGCATATTGCTGTAACAGAGCTTCTCTGCAAGCCAGACACTTCTTACTGCAAAAAATACTGTATACCACCCTTTCAGGTTTTAGCCTTGGTTTTAGATCTGGATTTATTTTTTTAGATCATAAAAACAGCTAAAATCA
The DNA here is from genome assembly GCF_028390025.1 of Pseudophryne corroboree. Taxonomy (NCBI): domain Eukaryota; kingdom Metazoa; phylum Chordata; class Amphibia; order Anura; family Myobatrachidae; genus Pseudophryne; species Pseudophryne corroboree. The sequence goes on along the minus strand of NC_086453.1, from coordinate 248,790,741 downwards.
CAGAATTGCTTTTTTTGTTCCTACAGTATTATTAACCTCAATAACATTAATTTCCACTCATTTTCAGTCTATTCTGAACACCTCACAATATTGTTTTTAGGCCAAAAGGTTGCATTGAGGTAGCTGGATGACTAAGCTAAGCAACACAAGTGGGCGGCACAAACACGTGGCCCATCTAGGAGTGGCACTGCAGTGGCAGACAGGATGGCAGTTTTAAAAACTAAGCCCCAAAGAAAAAAAAGAGGTGCAAGATGGAATTGTCCTTGGGCTCTCCCACCCACCCTTATGTTGTATAAACTGGACATGCACACTTTAACAAACCAATCATTTCTGCGACAGGGTATGCCACATGACTGTGGCTGAAATTATTGGTTTGTTTGGGCCCCCACCAAAAAAGAAGTAATTAATCTCTCCTTGCACAAACTGGCTCTACAGGGGCAAGATGTCGTCCTCATCCTCTGATTCCTTACCCCGTTCAGTGTTTACATCCTCATCCTCAAAGAGTATTAATTCATCCCCACTGGAATCTACCATTACAGGTCCATGTGTACTTTCTGGAGGCAATTGCAGGTAAAGGTCGTCCTGGATAAATTTATAATTCAATTTGATGAACATCATCTTCACCACTTCTCTACTTTTGTAAAAGTTACCTCCTACACCGATCGTTGATAAGGTTACTGACTGCACAGGAGACATGTCAGATATTGTTGGAAGATCCTTCAGTCTGGACCAGATGTCAAAAAAAGCTCCTGACTGCCCTGCATCACCGCCAGCAGGTGGGCTAGGAAATTTTATTATTTTTCTCGCAGCCCCAGTTGCGGGAGAAAATGAAGGAGGAGCTGTTGATGTGTCACGTTCGGCTTGAGCTGATCATTTTCTCACCAGCAGGCCTTTGCACCTCTGCAGACATGTGTCTGCCGGAAATAGAGATACAACATAGGCTTTAAACCTAGGATCGAGCACAGTGGCCAAAATTTAGTGATCTGATTTCAACAGATTGACTACTCTTGAATCCTGGCAAAGCAAATGAAGGGCTCCATCCACAAGTCTCACATACTTAGCAGAATCACTCCATTTTAGCTCCTCCTTCAATTTTTCCAGCTGCTTCGGCAAAAGCCTGATGAGGGGAATGACCTGACTCAAGCTGGCAGTGTCTGAACTGACTTCACATTTGGCAAGTTTGAAGGGTTGGAGAACCTTGCACAACACGGAAATCATTCTCCACTCTGCTTGAGTCAGGTGCATTCCCCCTCTTTTGCCTAAGTCATTGGTGGATGTATAGGCTTGATTAGCCATTTGCTGCTCCTCCATCATCTGAAGCATATAGAGGGTTGTATTCCACTTTTTTACTAACTTTTGCGTCAGGGGATGGCAGGGCAGGTTCAAAAGTAGAACAAGAAAAAAAACACAGACTGGAACTGCGCTTAACATCCAATTAAAGATTTTATTCACTCTCACAATAAAAAAATATATATATTTTTACAATCACCGGCCGGATTTCATATATTGCACAAACCATAAATATACTAATAAGGACCTTCAATGCCTCTATAACACATAATTAGCATACAAAAATCTCTTAAAAACAAAAATTAAGAACTCAGTGCACACATAGTCGTTTCACTGACTATAAGACTGCTCATAGGTGATTCCTCTAACCTTGCAGGCGTCCCTGCAATGTATAGCATTTCGTCCAATGTCCATATTATTTATTTCTACAACAGCAAAGGAATAATGAAATATTCTTGTAGTGCCCCTATGTCTACGGGGTTAAACTGAATGCCAGTCATTGATTAATAACCGTCCCATGAGCAGTAGGTCAGCAAAGCAATGTTAATAATGCGGTTATGGCAAGCTTGTAAATGTCCTTCCCTTTAGCACTAGGGTATCAAGGCTGCCTCTGAATGAAATTATGGCTGCAATGATACTCAGGTCTGGGAGCGCACTCCCTATTCCCCCTTAGCACTGGGGTCCGTATGTCCGGGTACCGAGTTGATTAGTTGGTTAGTTGGTTAATGAGCCGTCATGCAGAGTATGCCTAACAGTCGCTTGGTAAATAACTTAGCCGGCCGGCTATAAACTCACTTATCCACTCCTCCACATACACATTTCACTGCCTCGATGTGCCAGCACATCGAGGCGGTGAAATGTGTATGTGGAGGAGTGGATAAGTGAGTTTATAGCCGGCCGGCTAAGTTATTTACCAAGCGACTGTTAGGCATAATCTGCATGACGGCTCATTAACCAACTAATCAACTCGGTACCCGGACATACGGACCCCAGTGCTAAGGGGGAATAGGGAGTGCGCTCCCAGACCTGAGTATCATTGCAGCCATAATTTCATTCAGAGACAGCCTTGATACCCTAGTGCTAAAGGGAAGGACATTTACAAGCTTGCCATAACCGCATTATTAACATCGCTTTGCTGACCTACTGCTCATGGGACGGTTATTAATCAATGACTGGCATTCAGTTTAACCCCGTAGACATAGGGGCACTACAAGAATATTTCATTATTCCTTTGCTGTTGTAGAAATAAATAATACGGACATTGGACGAAATGCTATACATTGCAGGGACACCTGCAAGGTTATAGGAGTCACCTATAAGCAGTCTTATAGTCAGTGAAACGACTATGTGTGCACTGAGTTCTTAATTTTTGTTTTTAAGAGATTTTTGTATGCTAATTATGTGTTATAGAGGCATTGAAGGTCCTTATTAGTATATTTATGGTTTGTGCAATATATGAAATCCGGACGGTGATTGTAAAAATATATATATATTTTATTGTGAGAGTGAATAAAATCTTTAATTGGATGTTAAGCGCAGTTCCAGTCTGTGTTTTTTTCTTGTTCTATTAAAGTGGTGGCAGAGGAACCAAGCCCCAGGAACGTGCGGCTGACATCCGATTTAAAACACTAGCGCCCAATTTTGTGTTTTCTTTCAGGTTCAAAAGTGTTTGCTGGTGCTCCAGTCTTCGGCAAGCAGTCGCTGTATGTCAAAAGTAGCCCGCAATTTTTCGGCCACTGACAGCATCTCCTGCACGCCCATGTCATTTTTGTATGCTAATTATGTGTTATAGAGGCATTGAAGGTCCTTATTAGTATATTTATGGTTTGTGCAATATATGAAATCCGGCCGGTGATTGTAAAAAAAAAAATATATTTTATTGTGAGAGTGAATAAAATCTTTAATTGGATGTTAAGCGCAGTTCCAGTCTGTGTTTTTTTCTTGTTCTAATAAAGTGGTGGCAGAGGAACCAAGCCCCAGGAACGTGCGGCTAACATCCAATTTAAAACACTAGTGCCCAATTTTGTGTTTTCTTTGAGGTTCAAAAGTGTTTGCTGGTGCTCCAGTCTTCGGCAAGCAGTCCCTGTATGTCAAAAGTAACCCGCAATTTTTCGGCCACTGACAGCATCTCCTGCACCCCCATGTCATTTTTTTAAAAAGTATGCACCACCAAATTAATTGTGTGTGCAAAACATGGGATGTGCTGGAATTTGACCAGATGTAATGCTCCCACAATATTGGTGGCGTTATCAGATATCACAAATCCCCTGGAGAGTCTAAGTGGAGTAAGACATTGTGCGATTATGTCCCTTAGTTTCTGTAAGAGGTTCTCAGTGGTGTGGCCCTTACGGAAACCAGTGATACACAGCGTAGCCTGCCTAGGAACAAGTTGGCGTTTATGAGATGCTGATGCTGGAGCCGCTGCTGTTGTTGCTGCGGAAGGCAACACATCTACCCAGTGGGCTGTCAGTCATGAGTCATTAGTTTGCCCTACTCCACTTGTCCACATCTCTGTTTTAAGTGGACAGTGGGTACAACTGCATTTTTCAGGACACTGAGGACACTTTTCTTAATGTCCATGTACAGTCTGGGAATTGCTTGCCTAGTGAAGTGGAATCTAGATGGGATTTGGTGCCGGGGATACCGGATGAACGTCTAATACCAGCATAGTTATTATGGCCTCAGCAACAGGGTGACTGATGTCATATTTCATCTTCCTCGCAAAGGACTGTTGGACAGTCAATAGCTTAGTTAAAGTAGTACAAGTGGTCTTCCGACTTCTTCTCTGGGATGATGATCGACTCACAGCAGCAACAACAGCTGCGGCAGCAGTAGGTGTAGAACTGAGGGATCCTCCAGAAGAATCACAGATAGGAGAGGACTCGTCAGTTATTCCAGTGACATTGCCTGCAGGACTACTTCCGATCCTCACTGAGAAAGAAATTGACGATGAGCGAGTTGTTGATGTGGATTACAGGAGTTTGACACAAAATGAATACAATAGGAAAAAGGGATTTAGGTATCACTGTACTGTTTACGCTCTTACCCAAAGTTTATGAACTTGACAATGACTTATGATGAATGCGCTGCAGGTGACATTTAAGGAGGAATGTTCCTAGGTGGTTATCGTCCTAACCCCTACTTATTATGGATTGACAAAGGCAACACATGGCTGGACACCTGTTGTCCGAATCTGTGGAGCAATAATTCCACACCGAAGAGGTGGATTTTTTTGTATTCTGCCCAAGAATGATAATGGGCTTTTTCAACCCATGGACAAAAACTGTCACCACTGGTGCGTAATTCTATATCAACTTCCTCCTCAGCGCCAGCTACACCAATATCCTGCTCGTCCTGGTGTACTTCTAAAGTGACATCCTCAATCTCAATATCAGCAACTGGTCTGGCGGTGCTCCTCCCAGCACTTGCAGAGGGTGTGCAAATGGTGGTAGGAGCTTCCTTTTCCTATACAGTCTTGGGAAGGTCAGGCCTAGACATCGCAACAGCGGACACACTTGGACTCTCCTTGGGGATTTGTGATATGTCTGAGTCTGAATGCACAGTTTTTCCTGTGCTTTAACAAGCTTTTTTTTTATATATTTTTCGAGAGGGAGGAGGGCTTCAATCTTCATGAGAAACTGAACCACCAGTCATGAACATAGATCAAGGCCTTAGCCTTTCCTTGCCACTTCGTGCTGTGAATGGCATTTTGCTAATTTTACGTTTCTCATCAGATAATTTCATTTTTCTTTTTCATTATTGGATTTTACATGCCCTCTATGACATTGATCATCGCCTTAGATGATGATGTTGATGGAATTGCATCGTCAATGTCATGACTGGGGGCAGCATCAGCTTCAGCAGTAGTACTAGTAACTGGAAGTGGTTCCTGACCTTTCACTACTTTTTCCTCCAAATTTTTGTTCTCCATTTCACAGGATATTGCCCCTTTATTAATAAAGCACACAGAACAGTGCCCCTTTATTTTTACCACAAACAGAATAGTGACCCCTTTATATTTACAGCATCCCTGTATTTTTACAGCATGCAGGACAGGGCCACAGCACCCCTGTATTTTCACAGCACCACTGTATTTTTTACAGCATACAGGACAGGGCCACAGTGTTCCTTTATTTTTACAGCACCCTTGTATTTTTACAGGATAGGGCCACAGCACTCCTGTATTTTTACAACATACATGACAGGGCCACAACACCAATTTATTTTAACAGCATACAGGACAGGGCCACATTACCCCTGTATTTTTACAGCACCCCTGTATTTTTATGGCATACAGGACATATTTTTAAATTTAATTTACAGCATATATTTATATTTACAGCACCCTGTATTTTTACAACACCCCCGTATTTTTACAGCATATAGGAGAGGCCCACAGCACCCCTGTATTTTTACAGCATACATAGCAGGGACACAGCCCCCTGTATTTTTACTGCATACAAGACAGGGCACATTATTCCTTTATTTTTACAGCACTCCTGTATTTTTACAACACCCCTGTATTTTTACAGCAAACAGAACAGGGCCACAGCACCCCTGTATTTTTACAACATACAGGACAGGGCCTCAGCACCCCAGTATTTTTACAGGACAGGGCTGCAGTGTTCCTTTATGTTTACAGCATCCCTGAGTTTTTACAACACCCCTTTATTTTTACAGCATACAGGACAGGGCCACAGCACCCCTATACTTTAACAGCATACAGGACAGGGCCATAGCTACCCTGTATTTTCACATCACCCCTATATTTTTAAAGCACCCCCATATTTTTACAGCATACAGGACAGGGCCACAGCACCCATGTATTTTTACAGCATACAGGAGAGAACTACAGTGTTTTTTATATTTACATCACCCCTGTATTTTTATAGCACCCCTGTATTTTTACAGCATACTGGACAGGGCCACAGCAACCCTGTATTTTTACAGTATACAGGAAAAGGCCACAGCACCCCTGTATTTTTACATAATACAGGGCAGGGCCACAGCACCTGTTTTTTTTTACAGCACACAGGACAGGGCCACAGTGTTCCTTTATTTTTACATCACCTCTGTATTTTTACAACACCCCTGTATTTTTACAGCATACAGAACATGGCTACAGCACCCCTGTATTTTCACGTCACCCCTGTATTTTTACAGCATACAGGACAGGGCCACAGCACCCCTTTATTTTCACATCACCCCTGTATTATCACAGCACCCCTTTATTTTTACAGCATACAGGACTGAGCCACAGCACCCCTATATTTTTACAGCATACATGTTAGGACCATAGCTACCCTGTATTTTCACAGCACCCCTGTATTTTTACAGCATACATGACAGGACAACAGCACCCCTTTATTTTTACAGCCTACAGGACAATGCCACAGTACCCCTGTATTTTTACAACATACAGGACAGAGCCACAGTGTTTGTTTATTTGTCAGTTTGACTCATTATATGCCGCGCTGGCTTTGGGACCCTTGACAGTGGTAGTTGTTGCTTTCATTTATTTTTATTTTATACACTTTGAAAAATATTTTTTCAAATATTTAAATATTCTATAATGCACATCTGCAGAACATATCTCCTTCTCAAAAACTGGGGGACACAGTGGGGTGACATGTGAACTGACCATGCCAGTTACATTAACGTGTTAAATTATATTTTCCTCTTAGAGAAAATAATAATAAAGAAAGTCCATTTATCAATCCTTTCTTTATTTTATAAGTAACACCTTATTTCTTGCAAACTTCTCACCTCTGCAGGGAGAAATATGCATACCTAAGGACAGAAAAGGGTGGTGCTGTGCTACTATATCTGCGGGACAGGTGGGTAGAGCTGCTGTGAGAGTGGATGTACTGCAATAACCACTAGTGTATAGTAGAAAAAAAGGCGTAAACTCCAGCACTCAGCTCACCATATGAAAAACATGCCAACACAATGGTTATATATATCTGTTTAATTTTCTGAAAATATAATATATATACTCAGATGGGATTAAAGTATAAAAATGTGAGTCTATGTCAAAGGTGTAAAATTATGATATAAAATGTGTGTTGACTCCTAATACTGGTATACAACAATAACACGGGACATAAACAACAAAAATAAATTAGGGTTTAAAATGTTACTCCTTAATGCAAATGGAATCTGCTTCAACATTTAAAAAAAAAAAGATGAATCAAAAAAACCACACAGTGATGTAGGTTGCATTCCTGCGTCTTACTCCCTTAACGATGTGTGTGGTGGAATGTAAAAATGAGGTCCAGTGACCGTTAGTTGTAGCCAAAAACCTCTCAGCTAGTAACAACGGGCCTAATTCTGAGTTGATCGCAGCAGCAAATTTGTTAGCAGTTGGGCAAAACCATGTGCACTGCAGGGGGACAGATATAACATGTGCAGAGAGAGTTAGATTTGGGTGGGTTGTATTCAAACTGAAATCTATATTGCAGTGTAAAAATAAAGCAGGCAGTATTTACCCTTCACAGAAACAAAATAATCCACCCAAATCTAACTCTCTCTGCAAATGTTATATCTGCCCCCCCTGCGGTGCACATGGTTTTGCCCAACTGCTAACAAACTTGCTGCTACGATCAACTCAGAATTACCCCCTATGTGTGCAATGCTGCAAATACCGGAGCCTGTAGTGGATGTAACAATAATTCAAGTAGGTCAGAGGTTGTTGAGAGATGTCACTTTCTTACCTCCTCCAGTCTTTTTACGTGGAAGAAAGTCCACTCCCGGTGTCCTATGGATGCTTATAGCTCCATTTCCGATAGAGAGAGTGTCTGCTGGCAGACCACCCAACCAGCCTTCTTCAGCACTGTGCGGCACTGGAGGGATTGATGCGATCTGGGATCAACGCATTTCACCTACAAGGCTTTGTCAGGAACCAAATTATTTGATACACGCTCCTTTCCGGATTTAAATAGCAGAGCAGATGCGTTCCAAAGTTACTAGGTTACTTCTGCACTGCTGTGTGTTCTAAATGGTCCTATTTATCCACCCATCCTTGGGGGGAGGTATAGTGATAATTCCACAGTCTATAATTGGTCAGAAAAAAATAATATTTCCGGACAACAGTAATAGTAAGTGCATCAAACAAACATACTAGTTGGGTATTAGACATAAAGACAACATATACGACAGTGCTCAAAATGTGACTGCTAAGGTGGGGCTAAAAATGTACCTGGTATAGTATCGTCCTCTTTCAACAATTGTAATAAATGTGTACCCATCTTCTTATTGCATACTTATGGTGAAAATACTATGTAAATTACTAGTAATAAAAAACACAAACAAAAAACAAGAAGCAAAACCAAAATCCAGAGAACAAAGAATATTCATGTTGGAGAGTTTTATACTGGAGTGGGATACTGTGGCATAGAGCTAATGTATTGCCTGAACCCCTAGCCTACAATAAGATATAAATAATAAAGTGCCCTACCTAGAAGAATGACAATATAGGCAAAGCCTAAAAAACCACTAGGGGTATATGTATAAACATATAAACATACTGTATATGGGGTACTATGTGGAATAGATGACCTATCCCCTATTAAGATACTTCTAAATGGGCAACAAGATACTTATTCTACTACATTATTATATGACACCTATGAAAAAAAGTATATAATATTTTGCAAAGAGAGTACTAGATGAGAATTCCTATGTAAATATGTGTAGATATACAATTTTCTTACTGTAAGAACGGGGTGATTTCGAAGTCAACATTTAAGCCTTTTGGGGTTAAGGTTCCCATAATATAAATAAACTTTGATTCTTCTCTTGACAGTCGCTGTTCAAAATTCCCACCTCTCCAGGGTAATATGACTTTCTTGATTCCCATGAATTTTAAGACATATGGATTGCTGTTATGCTTTTGCAAGAAATGCAGTGGGACACTATGATGTTCATTTTTATTTTTAATATTGCAAAGATGTTCTTGCACTCTTATATGGAGTTTGCGTTTCATTTTGCCGATATATTGCAAGCCACATGGGCACTCAAGGAGATCTATTACTCCTGTAGTTTTACATCCGATACGTTCTCTTATCTTTTATTGCCAGTTGTTAGAATTTGAGTGTACTGTCTCCATAGTTTTGACTGAATTCTGTCTAGTTTTTTAAAAACCGTAAATATTCCGCAGTATGAGAACCCATTTTTTATTTTTCCTCCTGCAGTGGTTGCGATTTCTTGATGACTTTTGATTATAGTTGACTTGATTGTTGGAGCTCTCTTATATACCACACGTGGTCATGATGGTAATAAATCTTTAAGCACTGTATCGATCTTCAGAATGTGCCAATTTGTTTTACACTTTGTTCTAATTTATAGCTTTGCAAACAGAAATTTGATATGAAGAGAATTGCATTGTCTTCTTTAACATCTCTTGGTTTGTACCTCAACAAATCTTTCCTAGTTATGCTCTAAATTTTTTCTTTAGATTCCCTTAATAGTTTAGAGTCATATATTTTTTCAGCAAAATTCTTTATCATGATGTTGGCTTGTCTGTTAAATCCATTTCTTTTGTGCAGTTCCGTTTTATGCACCTTAATTGGCCACCCAGAATATTTTTTACCCATGTACTATGATGATTACTTCTGCATGAAGATAACTATTGCTGTCGGTTGGCTTCACAAATGTTTTAGTTTTTATCTTGTTATTTTTCACTAAAATAGTTAATTCCAGAAAATTCACTGAACTCTTACTGATGGTACTTGTGAATTCCAAATTTGCATTGTTATTGAATAAACAGTTAGAATTCCATATGTTCTCCTTCCCAAAGTATGATGACATCATCTACATACCTCGCTCACAGATATAATTTATCAGCGTAGATGTTATTGTGCCAAATGGTTTCTAACTCCCACTGCTCTAAAAATAAATTTGCATAGGACAGGGCAAATTTTGTGCCCATCGCTATAGCCAAGCATTGTCTGTAGTGTATCCCGTTGAACCAAAATAAATTATGGGTAAGTATAAACCTAATGGATTCTATTAGAAAGTTCATCTGTTAATGTTTTTACAGTAGCTGGCATCATCCTCCAATCTTTTCATGACAAAATCACAACCAATGTCATGAGGACAGAAGAAGAGGGCACTAAGGGCATCTTTAACCTAAGTCATTATAAACTGAATAAAGCAAAAATGCAGTCCTTAGAAAAGGTTTAAAGTATGCACCGACTAACAAACTAAATAAATTTGATACGTTTATTGATTTGCATAAGTTTATACGGAAGTTGACTTTCAAGAAGTTCTTCCATAATGACAACGACATTCTGAATATATGCAACAACATCTAGAGGATGGGTTCACCCATACATTACTTAAAGATAAGTCATTATTTTACCCACAGTACTTAAAAGTGGGCAGTACGGATGGTGTAATGGTTAGCATTACGGCCTCACAGCACTGAGGTCATGGGTTCAATTCCCATCATGGCCCTAACTGTGCAGAGTTTGTATATTCTCCATGTACTTGCATGGGTTTCTTCCGGGTACTCCAGTTTCCTCCCACAATCCAAAAATATACCGGTAGGTTAATTTGCCCCCAACAAAATTAACCCCAGTGTGAATGTGTCTGGGTGTACATGTGATAGGGAATAAAGATTGTAAGCTCCACTGGGGCAGGGACTGATGCGAATGGGCAATCATTCTCTGGAAAGCACTGCGGAATATGTGTGCGCTATATAAGTAACTGGTAATACATAAATAAAAGTACCACAGATACAGACTTTCCAGAAGTTAGTGGAACATGACATCAAAACAATCCCCAACAAGGTGATAAAAAGTACATGGAACATCACCCGAGAAGAAAGATCGGCACTACAAGCACTCGGAAAGAATAAAGAAATTGTCATCAAGCCAGCTGACTAGGGAGGAGGGATTGTTATCCAAGATCATGAGAGGTATGTGAATGAGACCTTAAGACAACTACAAGATGAATCTACATACCAAATATTGAAGAAAGATCCTACTCCATAATATAATGAAGAATTTCAGGGTCTCCTGAGGAGGAGGAGAAGAAGCTTAGGCATCTTATCATAACAAGAAAGCGTGTACCTGGATCCAAAGAACTCTCTGATGCCAGTTTATTACCATCTCCCAAAAATCCATTAGGATTATGAAAATCCACTGGGAAGGCCAATAGTGGCAGGAACAAACTTGCTTATGGCAAAGCTGTCAGGGTACGTCGATAAATTTCTTCAACCTATTGTTGTTAAAAAGAAAGGATATATCAAAGACACAACTCAGGTTTTGATTATCCTGAACGAGATGGATTGGAAGGAAAAGTATGTTCTCATAACTTGCGACATTAAGGCCCTGTACACGTGTACCCAACATGACATTAGTTGTGATTTCATCAAGAAAAGATTGGAAGATGATGCCACCTAAAAACAAGAACAGATGAACTTTCTAATAGAATCCATTAGGTTTATCCTTATCCATAATTTCTTTTGGTTCAACGGAATACATTACAGATAACGCATGGGTATGGCGATGGGCACAAAATTTGCCCTGTCCTACGCAAATTTATTTTTAGCACAGTTGGAGTCAGAAACCAATTGGCACAATAACATCTACACTGATAAATTATGTCTTGGACGAGGTATATAGATGATGTCATCATACTTTGGGAAGGAGAACATACAGAATTAGAACTGTTTATTCAATATATAAACAATAACAATGCAAATTTGGAATTCACAAGTACCATCAGTAAGATTTCAGTGAATTTTCTGGACTTAACTATTTTAGTAGAAAATAACAAGATAGAAACTAAAACATTTATGAAGCCAACCGACGGCAATAGTTATCTTCACGCAAGAAATAATCATCATAGTACATGGGTAAAAAATATTCCAGGTGGCCAATTAAGGCGCATAAAACGGAACTGCACAAAAGAAATGGACTTTAACAGACAAGCCGACATCATGATAAAGAATTTTGCTGAAAATATATGACTCTAAACTATTAAGGGAATCTAAAGAAAAAATTCAGAGCCTAAATTGGAAAGATTTGTTGAGGTACAAACCAAGAGATGTTAAAGAAGACAATGCAATTCTCTTCATATCAAATTTCTGTTTGCAAAGCTATAAATTAGAACAAAGTGTAAAAAACATTGGCTCATTCTGAACACCGATACAGTGCTTAAAGTTTTATTACCATCATGACCACGTATGGTATATAGGAGAGCTCCAACAATCAAGTCGACTATAATCAAAAGTCATCAGGAAATCGCAACCACTACAGGAGTGTTCTCATGCTGTGGAATCTGTACTGCTTGTAAAAAAAACTAGACTGAATTCAGTCAAAATTATGGAGACAGTACACTAAAATTCCAACAACTGGCAATACAAGATAAGAGAACGTATCACATGTAACACCACAGGAGTAATATATCTCCTTGAGTGCCCATGAGGCTTACAATATATCGGTAAAATGAAACGCAAACTCCATATAAGAGTGCAAGAACAACTATGCATTATTAAAAATAAAAGGAAGCTCATAGTGTCCTAGTGAATTTCTTGCAAAAGCATAAAAGCAATCCATATGTCTTAAAATTCCCGGGAATCAAGAAAGTCATATTACCCTGGAGAGGCGGGAATTTTCAACAACTACTGTCAAAAGAAGAAACAAAGTTCATTTATAATATGGGAACCTTAACCCCAAAAGGCTTAAATGTTGACTACGAAATCACCTCATTCTTGCAGTAAAAAAAATGTATATCTAAACATACTTACATTGGTATTCTCATCTAGTACAGTACTCTCTTTGCAAGATATTATATACTTTTTTTCCATAGGCATCATATAATAATGTAGTACAATACATATCCCGTTGCCTATTTAGAAGCATCTTAATAGGGGACAGGTCATCTATTCCACATAGTACCCCATATATGTTTATATGTTTATACATATACCCCTAGTTGTTTTTTAGGCTTTACCTATTTTGTCATTCTTCCAGGTAGGGCACTTTATTATTTATATCTTGTTGTAGGCTAGGGGTTCAGGCAATACATTAGCTCTATGCCACAGTATCCCACTCCAGTATAAAACTCTCCAACATGAATATTCTTTGTTTTCTGGATTTTGTCTTTGCTTCTTTTTTCTGTTTGTGTTTTTTATTACTAGTAATTTACATAGTATTTTCCCCATAAGTATGCAATAAGACGATGGGTACACATATATTACAATTATTGAAAGAGGAAGATACGATACCAGGTACATTTTTAGCCCCACCTTAGCAGTCACATTTTGAGCACTGTCATTTATGTTGTCTTTATGTCTAATTCCCGACTAGTAAGTTTGTTTGATGCACTTACTACTACCGTTGTTCAGAAGTATTATTTTTTTCTGACCGATTATAGACTGCGGAATTATCACTATACCTCCCCCCAAGGATGGGCAGGTACGTATGACTATTTGAAATGCACAGCAGTGCGGAAGTGATCTATTAACTTTGGAACACATCTGCACTGCTATTTATATCCAGAAAGGAGAGTGTATCAAATGATCTGCTATCCTGATGAAGCCTTGTAGGTGAAACGCGTTGATCCCAGATCACATCGATCTCTCCAGTGCTGCACAGTGCTGAAGCGGGCTGGTTGAGTGGTCTGCCAGAATACACTCTCTACCTATGAAACACAGGCTATATGCATCCATAGGATACCGGGAGTGGACTTTCTTCCACGCAAAAAGACCGGAGGAGGTAAGAAAGTGACATCTCTCACCAACCTCTGACCCATGTGAACTATTGTTACATCTGCTATGGGCTCCAGTATTTGCAGCATTGCACACATACTTACTAACTGAGAGGTTTTGGCTACAACTAGCTGTCACTGGACCTCGTTATTACATTCCAGCACACACATCGTTAACGGAATAAAACGTAGGAGTGCACCCTACATCACTGTGTGGTTTTTTTTATTCATGTTTTTTTTTTAAATGATGAAGCAGATCCTATTTGCATTAATGAGTAAAATTTAAACCCTGCTTTATTTTTGTTGTGTATGTCCCATGTTATTGTTGTATACTGGTATTAGGAGTCAACACACATTAAACCTCATATAGGGGGTCATTCCGAGTTGTTCTCTCATTATTTTTTTGTCGCAACGGAGCGAATAGTCGCTAATGCGCATGTGCAATGTCCGCAGTGCGACTGCGCCAAGTAAATTTGCTATGCAGTTAGGAATTTTACTCACGGCATTACGAGGTTTTTTCTTCGTTCTGGTGATCGTAATGTGATTGACAGGAAGTGGGTGTTTCTGGGCGGAAACTGGCCGTTTTATGGGTGTGTGCGAAAAAACGCTACCGTTTCTGGGAAAAACGCGGTAGTGGCTGGAGAAATGGAGGAGTGTCTGGGCGAACGCTGGGTGTGTTTGTGACGTCAAACCAGGAACGACAAGCACTGAACTGATCGCAGATGCCGAGTAAGTGTGGAGCTACTCAGAAACTGCTAAGAAGTGTCTATTCGCAATTCTGCTAATCTTTCGTTCGCAATTTTGATAAGCTAAGATTCACTCCCAGTAGGCGGCGGCTTAGCGTGTGCAAAGCTGCTAAAAGCAGCTTGCGAGCGAACAACTCGGAATGACCCCCATAGTCTGAGGATTGTCCGTAACATAAACTATAACATCTTAACACTTACTTATAATAAATAAAGACACGGAGATTTGAATTTGGCAGAAATTGTTAGCTATTTATTTAAGTGAACCATTAACTGTGAATAATTAAACTAAAGTATGGTGGCCAGAAAGAACGGCTAAACAACCCTATCCCATAGATAACTATCTTATAAAAAAAGAACTGACGTAAACCTTCCAACAAACAAATAGGTATCCGCTCAACCTCCATCCTGACTACCCACCCATGAAGGTGATGAGGCTGCCACCCGAGAAGGCGGTCCAGCAGATGTAAACCAGTCAGCGAAGGAGAGCGCACCTAAAAATCAACCACCAAACGACCTCCAATCCACTCTTTAATACAACAAATGTTAACTTGCCGTTCTTTCCCGCCAACAGCGAAGTTCTGTTCCACAGAAACTACACCCCGCCACCATACCCCTAACCTACCGAACCAACCACCGAAAACAGATCCTCCAAAAACATAGATAGTCCCTGTCCTGTCAAGTGCACACCATCAGGTCTAAACAAGTAGAAGTACCAAAACTTGATCCGCTGATGCCAAACCACAGCACCGCCATGTGCCACCACAAACTTAGCCACCGCGGCATTCACCTTCCGGCTAGCCACATCAATCGCCCGACAATCCACCACTCCATGCCAACACAACCGCGGCACTATACAAGACCAGACAAGCCTACAGCCAGGCCAAGCGCCCGAAATCACTTGCAGATCCTGAATGATGGCCAATCGAAGATTCACTGCCTTCCTCCTACCTAGGTCGTTCCCTCCTAAGTGAATCACCAACAGTTTGGGGATGCCAAACCGCCGAACCTGCTCCATAAGCTTCACTTTCAGGTCATGCCAAAGCATACCACGAACACCTATCCACCGCACATCATCCGAACCCACAAAGCAAGGAGCCCCTTCCGCAGCCAAAAAATTGGCTGCCCAATAAACAGAGGAATGGCCAATCACCCACACATCACACAAATCCTCCCGCCAACCTAAAAGGGAAAAAACAGATAAACAAACGTGAATATGGGAGATAACCAAACCCAGCCCAGAACAGGAACCAACTATCAGAACGAGGATCTGTCAAAAAGAAAAATTGAATAGAGGACTATAACTTTCCTCTTGAACAAGCTTCAGGCCAATCGAAGCAACAGAAAGAAACAAAATGAAAAATCAAAATAACAAAAAGGGGGGGGAGGTTAGAGCTGGGAGGGGGTGGGGTTTGGGGGGAACACAGAATAACTCGGCTGGAGGTGAAACGTAAAAACCTGCTGACGTACTTGTAATTAGATGCCAATTAGCCGAATTGAATAAATTAAGCCAAATCAGTTTGTCAGTTCAGGCAAAAAATCGCGAAGCACTCCAGACCCCCTCTGCCAGCAGTGGCGAGTAGCTAGCCATCCGAGTAGGGAGGACAGGGGAGACAAACAATACAGCACGAACACACTGAACTGAAACACACAACGCAGTAACACAAACAACATGTTAGTAGAACAAACTCGCTTACGCAACAATGGGCCGAATGTAACGCTTATAAGCCGCCGACTTCCAGCGGCCCAAAGCCTTAATTTCGTCCACAGCGCGCCCTGCAGATGCTGCGGAAATGGCGGCCCCGATTCTAAAGGAATGGGAACCAAAGTCCCTAGGCGAGAGGCCAAAACTGGACAGGCAGCGCCGCATCATCCATGTAAACTGGTACTTCGTCAATGGCGACCCATCGTAATGTAGGAGCCAAGACCCCTCAGACGAGGTCCTGACCTCCGCATACTGACCAGCCAATGCCACCGGACAACAGTCCCCACCACCCGATGGTGTCAAAGTGAGCCAATGCCCTCTACCCATCTGATCAGTTTTTGAGCGGCGCAGCCTGCACAGCACAGACCCCCCACCCACAATAAAATCCGCGCGCCGCATAAAGGCCTCGGTTTTCTTAGAAGCCGCAACCAGCTCAGAAACCCTGAATGCACCATGGAACAGGCCAGCTGAAACAGGAGCGTTTCAAAACGGGAGTCCGCAACCCCCGCCACTGCCCCTAAGAGGGAAGAAAGCAGGGACGCATCAATAGGGCGTCGGCCATCGGGAGGCACCGGAGCCGAACGCGCCCAACCTCTAAGCGCCCTTGCCAGCAGGAAACCCTTCGTAAAATCCGGCATACCCTTCAATTTAGAATAAAAGGATATCCCGGCGAGGTACCGAGACACCATGGCCCTCAATCTCCCCGTTACGAAGAGTTGCCAAACGAAGTCTAGACACAAGCTCTGACCCCTCTTACCTCTAGGCCCTTGGTCACGGGAAAAGTATTCCCACTCCTTCCAGGCCCTACGGTATCCAGCGAGAGTGGACGGAGCCAAAGACAGCTCTGCTAGCCCTTCCAATCTGCCATGATGACCTGCCAAACATAAGAAGGGCAGGGCAAACCTACCGAATCAGCCTCCGGGGCCAACAAACAGAACCTATCCCACTGCCCCCTGGACAATACATCGGCGATCCCATTATCTACCCTGGGGACGTGTTGCACCCGAAACAGAATATTGCAGCGCAAACAGGTTAGCACGAGCCGTGACAACACTCGGAGGACCCGCAGGGCCTTAGCCCTTTGGTTGTTAACCGCGTGCACGACCCCCAAGTTATCGCAACGGAAGAGAATACTGCGATCGCGCAGTCGCTCCCCCCAAACTTCCAAGGCCACCATGATGGGAAAGAGCTCCAGCAAGAACAGGTTGCCGGTCAGCCCCTCCCTCGACCAAGACTCGGGCCAAGAGGCCGCGCACCAAGCCCCGTCCAGGTAACAACCGAACCCCGAGGAGCCCGCCGCATCTGTAAACAACTGCAATTCGAAACTGTCAACGAGCGGGGCCATCCAGATCCATACACCATTGAAATCCACCAGGAACGAAACCCACATAGCGAGGTCCCGCCTAATCTCTGCCGAGAAACGGACAAAATGGTGCGGCCTGGACACCCCGGCAGTGGACCGCTCCAACTTCCGTCAAAAACCCTGCCCATGGGAATCACCCGACAGGCAAACTTCAACCGACCTAAGAGGGATTGCGCCTCCTGCAACGTAACCTTACTTCGTTCCAAGCACTGCGCAATGGACTCCCGTAGCTGCATGACCTTGTCCTGAGGCAGCCGGCACGCCCCCCGCGACCGTATCGATCTCGATACCTAAAAAGGACAAGCAGAAGAGGGGCCCCTCCGTCTTATCCTCGGCCACCGAGACGCCAAAATGCCCCAGCAATGCCCGCAGCGAGAACAGCAGGAAACCACAGCGAGGAGAAGGCGCGGGCCCCATGCACAAAAAAATCATCCAGGTAATGTAAAATCCTGCTACCTCCGCAAGAATACTCCACACACCAATGTAAAAAGGTGCTGAACTTTTAAAAAAAGGCACATGAAACGGAACACCCCATAGGCAGACACTTGTCAATGAAGCATTCCTTCCCGACGCGGAAACCCATGAATCGAAACGACTCCGGGTGCAAAGGGAGCAAGCGAAAAGCCGATTCAACATCCAGCTTAGCCATGAGGGCCCCCGGGCCACACTCCTGGACCAAGCCCAGAGCATCCTCAAAGGACTGATACACCACCGAACAATCTTCCGGCGAAATTGCATCGTTCACCGTGGACCCCGATGGATAAGACAAATGCTGAATGAGCCGAAACTTACCCGGGGCCTTTTTGGGCACAACCCCCACCGGGGAAATAATCAAATCCTTGATAGGTGGCTGCGCAAAGGGGCCCGCCATTCTCCCTAGGCAAACCTCCTGTTCCACTTTACCTCGAAGCACGTCAGGGAAATCCCGGGCAGACTGCAGGTTCCTGGCGGCCCAAACTAAAACATCCCCCACCACAGGCAAAGGAAAACCTGACGCAAAACCCTCCCGCTGAAATCTTGCGTCGTCTGTGTTTGGGTACCATCCTAACCATTTTAGCATGGCCCCCAAACGAACCGGGGTCGGCGCCCTAACTAGCGGCAAGCCCGCCCATTGCTCTTCCGGCAGGGCCAGCGGCCGCCTTGGCACCAGGACGCCCCCCGCGGAAGCAATTGGAAGCAGGGTGGGATCCGTTACATCGCAAGCAAAGGTGTCGAAAACGACACCGTTGCCCCAGGGGGCACGTGGCATTGTTGAACGCGAAACAGTTCCCCTTCGCCGGTGTCTGCTGCCGAGAACGGGCTGCGTTCCAAGGGCGGCGCGTGGACCCTCAACCGCTGGTCGAAACTGACTCGCCGTTGCGACCTGCGCCACCGGCGCCCCCTTTGCCACCATCTTCACATCCTGCGCTCGCGTGACCCAAAGCCATACCTCCACGTCTTTGCATCCAAAGTCAATGACGTGTAGGCAATCGTGCTTCTGACGGAACTGTTTGTCGTACTGCAGCCACGAATCATCCTAAGACTGACGCTGCATGTCATGCACGAGGTGAATATACCTGATGACGTTCATGTGTTCATCAGGGCGATCCTCCAAGTAGCACGCCACGAAAACACAGAAACCCGCCAACCAGTTGTCATACGATCGAAAGGCCTCCGTCCCAATACCGCCCTTCGTGAGCGCTTCCTTACCTTCCCTCTTGGTGTCCTCCATCAACGTAAAGAGGTCGACATATTCCCCCCGTCTAATCTTCCTCCTGCAACTCTCCTGCAATCCCCGCAAGACTGCCGTGTACTCGCAGCGAACCACGCCCGGCAAATTACGCCTCCTCCTTTCCCGTCGAGAACTACCACTACTCTTCCGAGACCACTTATCCCGGTGCCGCGCCTCACGCCGCGCGTACCTGATAGCCCTCTTCCTAGCCTTCGCGGTGCTACTAACCGCAGACTGGCACGACAAAGAAGAGGAATAACTACTCGACGTACTGCCGTACGAGGAAGAAGAGGACCCTAGTGACATAGCAACAGTATCGGCGTCCCACTCACCGGCGAGCCCGCTTCCGGAAGGCGATACGATGGCCACGACCGGCTCCTCGTCCCGATCGCTATCCGGAACCGCACCTGAAAAAGAAGGGACAACCGCCCCCGGAGCCGAAGCCCCCCTGGCGGGAATGAAAGCAGACGCCCCCACGGGCGATGGGGTAGTGCTACCCAGCAACACAGCGGCGGAGCCCAGACTGCGACACACCTGTAGAAACTGCACCATGGCTGGGTCAGACGCACTTGGGGGAACAGCCGCATCGCCCGAAGCGGGAACCGATGAAACGCCACACGGGGACAAAGCCGTCAAAAACGGCGCAAACGCTGCCGTCATGGCCGACAGTGCCGACGCAACGGCAGAGGGATCCGGAGCCGCAGCTCCAGAGGTCCTCCCAGCACCCGGGTCCACAGCCGGGATTGGTTGAACCGCGCCGGCACGCCGCCCAGGTCGGCCCCGCCGGGAACCGGCACTAGCCGCCCCAATAACCCCCGTTCCCTCCTGCGGTGCATCTCGAGCCACCGAGCCGCTCCGGCCCCCACTGGCCCCGCCCACCGGGAGAACCCGCTGCCTTCTGCCACCAGCCAGAACCCCCCCCCCGGCACCCCGCCATCACTACCATAGGCCCCCGGGAGCCCCCCCGTCAGAGCGGGGAGAGCACCCCGGGAGTCCAGCTGCCCCACGGGCGCATGCACGCGCCCGCGATCCGGACTGCGCCAGCCTCACCGGACGGCCCGTGGAAGGTTCACTGTCCCCCTCCATAGAGGCAATCCCCTCATGCTCTGGGGAGCCGCTGGTGACTCTCAGCGGTGGAGAGCGCAGGGAACGCGCGTGCGGCGGCCGCGGCCTGGCCTGCGATGGGGTGGACGCACGCGCCGCTGCGCGCGCCCGAGAGAGCGCCCGCAGCAGCGCCAGCAGGCACAGACCCGGCCGCGAGCAGAGCGCTCCGGTCCGTTGCACCGGAGGCCGGCTCCCGAGTAGGGGACGCATCAAGGAAGCGGGCAGGGGGGGGGGGGGCAGAGGAGCGGCGAGGACGGGGCATGTCAGGCTAATGTATAATCCCGGGCAATGAGGACAGAGGGGGCACAGCAACAGCAGCTATGACAAGAGCACTCAAAAATAAGATGCAGCACAGCAAGAGACAAAGGGGGGTAGAGCACTTACCCTCACCACGACAAAAGCAGAAGAGGCTGACCCAGACCCTTTCTCAGGCTTAAGAACCCATTCCACCTACCCCCAACATTCATTCCTGTTGGCTAACAATAAAACTCCCATAATGCCTTACCGTCCTGCCCCCAGGCTAGCTGAGGTTTAACCCACTCCTCTCCTATTCTGTCAATTTGTTCTCCTTTCTATCATCATTTTACACCTGTGACATAGACTCACATTTTTATACTTTAATCCCCTCTGAGTATATATAAATTATATTTTCTGAGAATTAAACAGATATATATTTCAACTATTGTGATAGGCATGTTTTTCGTATGGTGAGCTGAGCACTGGAGTTTACCCCTTTTTTCTGAAATTTGTATACCTACTGTGTGCTCATTAATGTTTCTATCATGGGTGCAATGTGTGCAGTGCACATGGACCCCTGGGGCTATTGGGGGCCCACACCGCACACACTGCACCCATAATGTTTTAATATTCACCTTCTGGAGTCTCGTGATGGGTGCTGCAGCCAGGGCAAAAAAATCACTCCCAAAATGGCTACCGCCAATTGTCTTTGGACCATGATGGGTGCATTGTTTCCGGGGACCTGCGCATGTACAGTAGACTCCGGCACAGTGACCAAATTCTAGGGTGCCGTGGAGAAGAGGGGGCATACCCGGAGTCTGCACATGGGTCATCTCCTGTCTTAAAACCTGTGGGTGCTGTTGCACAAATTGCAGTCAATTACAAATCCTAATCTGTGTTTGTATCATTGATCTTCTATTTTACACTTTGTAAGCGACCTCCTGTGTTTGTATGTGACAGCTAAAACCAAAACATAATTTGTGCGGAGGCCGCAACGTGTGCTCTATCAGGAAATGTAACACTATATATACTATATACCATCTCCCAATTGTTTATCCATTTACTGCTAATAATATTATTGCAATTTTCTTTAAACCATAAAGCACTGCCATAGTATGCAGCACTGTACACAATGCAGATCATTGCACAAAGACATTATATAAGATTTATTTAAGCTAAAGGTAAAGATGGCCTTGCCCAATTGATATTACTATCAAAGAGGTTTAACAAACACTTACAGTATTATTACTAGCTTTATTATAAACAGTTACTGTTATAGCACCAGCATATACCATTGCGTTTACAACTGGAAACAAAATGGTAGTAAAAAATGATTTAGTAATAACAGTCAGACAAAGAGGGAAGAGGGCTCTTCTTGCAAGCTTGCAATCTATACTTGATATAGGGCCCAATTCAAGGTTGATTGCAAAACAACATTTTCCTCTAATGGGCAAAACCATGTGCACCGCGGGGGGCAGATATGATATGTGCAGAGAGTGTTAGATTTGGGTGGTATGTGTTCAAACTGTAATCAAAATTGCTCTATAAAAATAAAGCAGCCAGTATTTACCCTGCACAGAAACATAATAACTCACCCAAATCTAACTCTCTCTGCACATGTTATATCTGCCCCACCTGCACTGCACATAGTTTTGCCCATTAGAGGAAAATGTAGTTTTGCAACATAAAGTTGTGGAATAATACTGTACAGTAGCTGCTGCTCCAGAATGAGTTGTTCTGTCACTATGGATCTGTGTGTCAGTTGGAATCTGTGTGTTCATTTTTTCTCCATGAGTCTCTATTTCAGTGTATTTGCATCAATCCTCCATTGTGGTTCTATGTCAGTATGTCTTTGGGTGGGATATATCAATGGCAAATTGCAGTCAAAACTCCCAAAACATTTTCTGAGGTTTGACCACATTTTCTATTTGTTCAAAGCTAGAGCTTGTACCCAATAAGCTGATGGGCTTCTTCCAGCAGAGTACCTTGGGAGGGATCCAATAGCAGAAAGATGACTTTTCCGAGTGATTTTTTTTCCAGTGGCGGCTCCAGTGCAGTCCAAAATTCAAACAGGGGAGCAACACCAACTGCAACTCCATGCGCTGTCAAACATCGCTGGCCAGGACTCACTGGCAGTAGGTGTGGCTCTCCTAATTGAATCTTGGACTGCGCTGCAGCCCCACCTCTGAAGCCACTGCTGCTTTTTTTCTGTGATGCCAGAGCAGATTAAAGCT
Source organism: Pseudophryne corroboree (assembly GCF_028390025.1). Taxonomy (NCBI): domain Eukaryota; kingdom Metazoa; phylum Chordata; class Amphibia; order Anura; family Myobatrachidae; genus Pseudophryne; species Pseudophryne corroboree. The sequence continues at coordinate 248,767,637 of NC_086453.1, read as the reverse complement.
TTTGGTCTGTAGATGCGCCGAATTATATAAGCATTGCAATTGGTTGCTCTGTTTCCGAGTTATGTGGCAAAATGTCCGCCTGCCATTTATAATGCATTGTCATTGTGACAGTTTTTGAACTATCCCTATGCACCTGCTGGCTGACCTGGAACATGTGACATCCTTGGTGGTCTGGAAACTGTGACAGTTATTTGCAGCCTCCCACTAAACAGAGATTTTTTTTCTAAATTCTGCTTCTAATGGGGTGAAAAGGGGTAAAATGTTCTGCCCAGCAAACATTTGCCCATTTGAAACTAGGAACATCAGTTAGTTGTTATTATTATTATTATTATTATTAGTTTGAGCCATTATTATTTCTGTATGGTTCTTGATGTTATTTTATATTAAAAAAGTAAACTACATATAAATAAAACTTATGCAAGCCCACCTATAGTGCTGAGTGAATTCACAATATATTGCTCTTTGGGTAGATATGTGAGGATTTTTGCTTCAAATGTCAGTCAACAATATCAACAACATCAAAAAAATGTTTCTGTCCTTTATGTGAGATGTGCCAGCTGAACATCACAATGCACATGAAGAGGGAATGACTGGATGGATAATCCGGAAACTGTCAAGCATTAAGAACCTGTTTTCTCTGTGTAACAGACTGCAAAACTGATATGGTCACACTAATCCTTTTCTGTTTACTTTTGATGTACTGTATATACAACCCCAGAAATTCAATATCCATACTGTATTTACACAAGAAGATAAAAAATACTGAATTTTGGACTTAGCAGATATATAAGATATGGGTTTATAATACTTTAAAGCTATACTTTTCTACTAAGAAATTCAGATTATTGCATATTTCTAGAAGAGATTAGGAAATAGAAGCAAACCAGTTTGCTATAGTTTATAGTGTAGTTCAGTGGTTCTCAAACTTTTTTGAAACACAGCACCTGAGAGTATCATATTTTTGTTTCACGGCACCTCTAGGCCAAAAGTTTGTTACTGAGAAATGTAAAAATAAATATTAAATTAAGTACATTGTGTTTATACAGTATGTCATCCTTATGGTCAGTTATGTGGTGGGGTCAAGATTTTCTTCTGTTTGTCCACTTATTTTATGATTGACAGCACCAGCGCTGGTTATGATTATTACATTGACCATAAATAATCCATGGCACGTCTGCAAGGGTTCTGAGGCATCGTAGGGTGCCATGGGACACAGTTTGAGAACCACTGGTGTAGTTGTTTATGCTCCTAGTTTTAAATATAGGAACCAATAAGTCATCATTTTAATTAATGTATTTTAAATTCACTGAACTGACTTAAGGACCACAGGACAAACAAACTGTACTGATTGATGCAGCTTAAATTTGGTTACCATAGTCTTCTCTAATAATAATAAAATAGTAATAATAATAATAATAATAATAATAATAATAATAATAACAACAACACAAGTACTCCTAACAGTAATGGAACTACTACAAATGTAGGGTTTGTGGCAACTAGATAACCTGAAGTTGAAGGTGCACAGCAAATCCAGTCCAGCCTCCCAAGTGATTCAGCATGATATGCTGATGGACGAGATGCTGGTTGTCAGAATACTGACAGCGACATCCTGACCATCAAAATCTAGACAACCCCCAGAAAGTACCCTAAGCCTCCCCTGCCCCCAACGCTAACCCTCCCTTGTGAGTGCCTAACCCTTCCCAGTGGTGCCTAACCCTAACCCTCACCAATGGTGCCTGTCCCTAACCCTTCCTTCCCCGTTGCCTAAACCTAAATCTCCCTGCTTGGTGCCTAACCCTAACCTTCCCTTGAAAGTAAGGATGAGCGGGTTTGGATCTCAGAAATCCAGACACCCCCCCCCCCCCCCCCCCCAGACTTCACGATCCGAGTCCGGCTCGGCTTTTCCCGCCAGTCTCAGTTCCCATAACGAGGCAAAACAACATCATCCTGGTGTCGGATTCTCGCTATATCTGGACTTTTGTATATGTTGCGCCTCCCTCCCCACCATCTTCACTCCAGTCCTGGAGAGTGTAGCGAGAGGATGTGTCTCCTCAGTGTCTGTGCAGGAAAGTGGCGTGGCGCTTGGGGTGGTGACCTGCTCTTTGTATCATTCCAGTGGTGCTGTCTTGTGCTGCATCAGTCCAGTGGTAGTGTCTTGTGCTGCATCAGTCCACTCACAGTGGTGGTGTCTTGTGCTGCCATAAGTCCAGTGCTGCTGTATAAGTCCAGTCCAGTGGTGCTGTCTTGTTCTGCATCAGTCCAGTGGAGGTGTCTTGTGCTGCATCAGTCTAGTCACTCCAGTGGTGGTGTCCTGTGATGTCATAAGTCCAGTGGTGCTGCTGTATAAGTCCAGTCCAGTGGTACTGTCTTGTGCTGCATCAGTCCAGTGGTGGTGTCCTGTGCTGCCATAAGTCCAGTGGTGGTGTCCTGTGCTACCATAAGTCCAGTGGTGCTGCTGTATAAGTCCAGACCAGTGGTGCTGCTGTATAAGTCCAGTCCAGTGGTGCTGCCGTATAAATCCAGCAGTATTGTCGTAGGTCATGCGTACTGACATACAAGTCCAGTGGTACTGCTGTATAAGTCCAGGGTTACTGTCATATATGTCTAGTGGTACTGTCGTATAACTCCAGCGGTACTGCCATATAAGTCCAGTTATTACAATAACTTCAAATAAAAGGATTATTATCCAAATAATTTTTACAGGGTTTGCCCTGTGTGGTGTAGCGGTATGCTCACCTGTCCTGAATATTATTATAACAACTGCAAATAAAAAGGTTTATTATCCAAATAATTTTTACAGGCTTTGCCCTGGATGGTGTAGGGGTACGCTTGCCTGTGCTGATTATTATTATAATAACGCCAAATAAAAGGGTTATTATCCAAATAATGTTTACAGCCTTTGCCCTGTGTGGTGTAGGGGTACGCTCTCCTGTGCTGCATATTATAATAACTCTAAATAAAAGTGTTATTATCCAAATAATTTTTACAGGCTTTGCCCTGTGTGGTGTAGGGGTATGCTCTCATATGCAGCATATTATTATAATAAAAACTTCAAATAAAAGGGTTATTATCCAAATAATTTTTACAAGCTTTACGGTGTGAGTGTGATTTAGGGGTATGCTCTCCTGTGCTGCATATTATTATAATAACCCCAAATAAAAGGGTTATTATTATCCACATAATTTTTACAGGTTTTGCCCTGTATGGTGTGGGGGTACGCTCTCTCCTGTGCTGCATATTATTTAATAACTCCAAATAAAAGTGTTATTATCCAAATAATTTTTACAGGCTTTGCCCTTTGTTTCGTAGGGGTACACTCTCCTGTGCTGGATATTATTATAATAACTCCAAATAAAAGTGTTATTATCCAAATAATTTTTACAGGGTTTGCCTAGTTTGGTGTAGGGGTACGCTCTCCTGTGCCACATATTGTTATATAACTCCAGAAAAATAATGGAGAACAAAAATTTGGAGGATAACATAGTGAAAGATCAAGAACCACTTCCCCCTAGTTCTGAAGCTGCTGCCACTAGTCATGACATAGATGATGGAATGCAATCAACGTCGTCTGCCAAGGCCGATGCCCAATGTCATAGTAGAGGGCGGCATGTAAAATCCAAAAAGCCAAAGTTCAGTAAACTGACCCAAAAAAATAAATTAAAATCATCTGACGAGAAACATAAACTTGCCAATATGCCATTTACGAAATGGAGTGGCAAGGAATGGCTAAGGCCCTGGAGTGGTTCAGCTTCACATGACGATGGAAGCCCTCATACTCCTGCTAGAAAAATGAAAATAGTTAAGCTGGCAAAAGAACAGCAAAGAACTGTGCGTTCTAAGATGGTATCACAAGTCCCCAAGGAGACTCCAAGTGTGTCGGCGGTTGCGATGCCTGACCTTCCCAACACTGGACGGGAAGAGGTGGCTCCTTCCACAATTTGCACGCCCTCTGCAAGTGCTGGAAGGAGCACCTACAGTCCAGTTTCTGATATTCAAATTGAAGATGTCACTGTTGAAGTACACCAGGATGAGGATATGGGTGTTGCTGGCGCTGAGGAGGAAGTTGATGATGAATATTCAGATGGTGATGTGGTTTGTTTAAATCAGGGAACGGGGGAGACAGTTGTTGTCCATGGGATTAATAAATCCATTGTCATGCCTGGGTAAAATATAAAAAAATCCACCTCTTCGGTGTGGAATTATTTCTCCACAAATCCGGACAACAGCTGTCAACCCGTGTGTTGACTTTGTTAATCCGTAATAAGTAGGAGTAAGGACGTTAACCAGCTAGGAACATCCTTCTCTAATATGTCACCTGCAGTGCTTTTATCAGAAGTCATTGTCAATTTCAGAAACTTTGGGTAAGAGCATAAGCAGTCCACTGACACCTACATCCCTTCTACCTCTTGTACCCAAGCTCCTGCAATTCACATTACCAACTCCCTCAACGTCAATTTCCTTCTCAGTCAGGAATGACAGTAATCCTGCAGGTCATGTCACTGGCATGACTGATGAGTCCTCTCCTAACCGGGATACCTCCGGAGGAACCTTGTGGTAAATTTACTAAGATGGGAGCTCTAGTTAAGGTGGGATGTTGCCCATAGCAACCAATCAGATTCTACTTCTCATTTATCTTGCACCTTGTAGAAGATAATACCTGGAATCTTACTGGTTGCTATAGGCAACATCCCATATTAAATAGAACTCCCATCTTACTAAATTTACCCCCTTGAGTGGTGCACCTACTGCCGCTGCTACCGCTGCTGTTGTTGCTGCTGGGAGTCGATCGTCATCCCAGAGAAAAAGTCGGAAGACCACTTGTACTACTTCAACTAAGCAATTGAGTGTCCAACAGTCCTTTGCAAGGAAGATGAAATATGATTGCAGTCATCCTGTTGCAAAGCGGATAAGTGAGGCCTTGACAGCTATGTTGGTGTTAGACGTGCGTCCAGTATCTGCTATTAGTGCACTGGAATTTCGACAATTGATGGAGGTGGTGTGTCCCCGGTACCAAATCTCATCTAGATTCTACTTCACTAGGCAGGCGATACCAAGAATGAACAGAGACATCAGAAAAAGTGTCCACAGTGTCCTAAAGGATGTGGTTGTACCCACTGTCCACTTAACCACGGACATGTGGACAAGTGGAACAGGGCAGACTAAGGAACATGGGGCTAATTCAACAAGGAACGAAAAACTGCAAAAAATCTAAAACATTGCGAAAATACGTTAAATCTGAGACAAAAAATAAAATTTCTGAAACAAAAAAATAAAACTTCTGAGACATAGCAAAAACTGTGTATGCAATATGAAAACTAGGTGTGTAGGGGCGTACTAAAGGGCTGGACTCGCAAAAACTACGTGCAGGGGCGTGTTGTGGCGTTATGCAGATTTTAGATAGGCGGAGCATACACATTTTTTTGTAACTGAACGCACATTTATGGTGTGCAGTTTCTGAAGTCAACCTTAAAATCTGCACATGCTGACCTCAGTAATAGAATGTTTGATGTATACAGCAATCATTGCTTCATTACACCCAGCTGAAACTGCTCACACTGCTGTCCACAATTCAGTTTATTCAGCTGCATTGAAATTTAACAACATGTAAGGGAGCTTTAAACTATTTAACACATGTATTACTTTAAAATTTGTTAGTAGTAACCTAATAATTCTTTAAGTTAATAACAATGCAGGTTTGTTAAGAGCACACTTGTTTTCCTACAAACATGTACAATAATATTTACAAGCAAGATTTTTTTTTTGGTTAATGGATTTTTTTTTTAAAAGCTGAGTTTTTTTATGATTTAAATCAACAAACAATTATCTTCAAAAATCATACCCACATACATGTGTAAGGTTTTTTTGTTTTTTTTCCCCTTGACAAAGAAACATGTTCAATAACATCACCACAATAATTGTATTTTGTGGACATTTTAATTATGCACCACTTTTTTTTATATTTTCACATTAAACAATAATATAAGGAATGTTAATAATAACAAAGTAAAAATAAATGTTAATTATAAAAAATAATTAATGTCATGTATGAAAACATTCAACATAAAAAAAACTATTTTTTTTCCCTTTTTCCGCTTGCGTTTGTGGATTCACCAGCGGAAGTAGCTTGTCTTGTTGTTCGATGCATCCTGTCAGTAAGCATGGTGGGCTCAATGTTACAGTATATGTGGCTGATGTTAAATTGTGACATCAAAAACCCTTTTACGCAAAAAATGCAACTACTGTAAGTTTACGTTTTTTTCACAAAAAATGCAGATTTTTAAATCTAATCGCAAAATTAGCAAATTTGACAAGTCCACCTTTTTTTGTAACATCAAATTAGTGTTGCAGATTTTCCGTTTGGGCGTGCTTTCACAATTTTGCGATTGGTCGCAGTTTTTGCTAAATTGCACTTTTTACGATCCTTACTGAATTAGCCCCTATATGATTGTGACAGCCCATTGGGTAGATGTATCACCTTACGCAGCACAAACAACAGTGGCACCAGTAGCAGTATCTCAGAAACTCCAGCTCACTCCAAAGCAGGCTACGCTGTGTGTCACCAGTTTCGGTAAGAGGCACATTGCCAACAACCTCTTAGAGAAACTGAGGGAAATCATCATCCAATGGCTTACCCCACTTAGACTCTCCTGGGGATTTGTGATATCAGAAAATGCTACCATTATTGTGCAAGCACTAAATCAGGGCAAATTCCAGCATGTCCCATGTTTTGGTCACACAATAAATTTGGTGGTGCAGCATTTTTTGAGAAAAGACAGGGCCTTGCAGGAGATGCTTTTGGTGGCCCAAAAAATTTCAGGACACTTTCGCCATTCAGCGACTGTGTGCCAAAGACTGGAGCACCAGCAAACATTCTTGAACCTGCCCTGCCATCACCTTAAGCAATAGGTTGTAACACGGTGGAACTCAACCCTCTATATGCTTCAGAGGATGGAGGAACAGCAAAAGGCCATACAAGCCTATACATCCACCTATGACATAGGCAAAGGAGTGGGTATGCACCTGACTCAAGCACAGTGTAGATTGACTTCCGTGTTGAGCAAGGTTCTCCAACCCTTCAAACCTGCCACCCGTAAAGTCAGTTCAGACACTGCCAGCTTGAGTCAGATCATTCCCTTCATCAGACTTATGCATAAACAGCTGGAGAAAGTGAAGGAGGAGCTAATATGGAGTGATTCCGCTCGGTATGTGGGACTTGTGGATGAAGCCCTTCATTAGCTTTGCCAGGATCCGAGGGTGGTCAATCTGTTGAAATCAGATCACTACATTTTGGCCACCGTGCTCGATCCTATGCTTAAAGATTATGTGGTGTCTCTCTTTCTGGTGGACACAATCCTGCAGAAGTGCAGAGACCTGCTGGTGAAAACACTCTCAGCTGAAGTGGAACATGACATGGTAAGAGATCCTTCTTTACTTTCTCCTGCAACTGGGGCTTCCAGGAAACATCTTAGATATCCGATTCATAAACAACCCGCTGGCGGAGATGCAGGGCAGGTAAGACCAATTTTGAACATCTGGTCCGGACTGAAGGGGGTGGTGAGCACAGCGAGCCCACATGGGGCTCATTTGCGCTTGCCCAGTTGTTGGTATGCCAGCGGTCAGGATTCCAGCACCAGTATGCTGGCCGCCGGGAGCCTGACCACCGGCATAACATACTACACACACTGAAGGACCTGCCAACAATTTCTGACATGTCTATTGTCACTGCATATGATGCTGTCACCATTGAAAGAATGGTGGAGGATTACATCGGTGACAGCATCCAAGTGGACATGTCAGACAGTCCATACCTGTACTGGCAGGAAAAAAAGGCAATTTGGAGGCCCCTGTACAAACTGGCCCTATTTTACCTAATTGCCCTCCTTCCAGTGTGTACTCCGAAAGAGTTTTTAGTGCAGCCGGTTACCTTGTCAGCAATAAGTGTAGGCGGTTACTTCCACACAATGTGGAGAAGAGGATGTTCATCAAAATGAATTATCAATTATTCCGGGAAGATTAGCCTCCAAAAAGTTTAGAGGGACCTGTGTTGGTGGATTCCAGTGGGGACTAATTAATACTCTGTGCGGATTAGGATGTACACAACACTGAAGAGGGTAAGGAATCGGTCGATGAGGATGAGAATGACATCTTGCCTCTGTAGAGACAGTTTTTGCAGGGACAGATTAATTGCCAGCTTGATTTGTGGTGGCTCGAATGAACCAATCATTTCAGCCACAGTCGTGTGGCAGACCCTGGCGCTGAAATGATTGGTTTGTTAAAGTGTGCGTTTCCTGTTTATACAACATAAGGGTGGCTGTGAGGGCCCAAGGACAATTCCATCTTGCACCTCTTTTTTTTTGGTTTGCAAAATGTGCTCTTTGTGGCCTAGTTTTTTTAAACTGCCATCCTGTCTGCCACTGCAGTGTCACTCCTAGATGGGCCAAGTGTTTGTGCCGCACACTTGTGACGCTTAGTTTAGTCACCCAGCGACCTCGGTGCACCTCTTTTTTTTCTTTGCATGAAGTGCTCTTTGGAGCCTATTTTTTAAAACTGCCATCCTGTCTGCCACTGTAGTGCCACTCCTAGATGGACCAGGTGTTTGTGCTGCACACTTGTGTCACTTAGCTTAGTCACCTATGCCACCTTGGTGCACCTCTTATTTTTCTTTGCATGATGTGCTCTTTGGGGCTTAGTTTTTAATACTGCCATACTGCCACTGCAGTGCCACTCCTAGATGGGCCAGGTGTTTGTGTTGCACACTTGTGTTGCTTAGCTTAGTCACCCAGTGACCTCGTTGCACCTCTTTTTTTATTTTGCATTATGTGCTCTTTTGGGGCCTAGGTTTTAAAACTACCATGCTGTCTGCCACTGCAGTGCCACTCCTAGATGGGCCAGGTGTTTGTGCCGCCCACTTGTGTCATTTAGCTTAGTCATCCGCAACCTTGGTGCAACATTTTGACCTAAAAACAATATTGTGAGGTGTGATGTTTTTAGAATAGACTGGAAATGAGTGGAAATTAATTTTTTCTGAGGTTAGTAATACCAAAGGATCCTGACCTCCGTCTGTACCTTGACACCAGTCTTATGCCATCATTCTGGATTATGGCATTGGTATTTCAACCAGCGGGATCCCACTTTGCAGCATTTTAACTGCATCCCCTCCCAATCACCCTGGTGAGAAGAGGAGAGTGGCAGTCTCTTCTGAGAATTTGTAGGGCTGCCACATTTACAGTGCCAACCCTGAATTTGCTCATTAGAACAGTAATGGGGCCTTGGGAAGTTGGACTAATGTCAGAGAGCCCACGTTGGAATTTTTCTTTTCAGCCAAGTGATGCCAGGCTAATCACATAAAGCCAATCATATTCTGGTGCTACCATTTTGTAAAACAATAGCCACATATACTGTAAATATAAATAATAGCATATAAATATTGTTATAAAGCACAAAAACATTTATACTTTTCTTATAAAGGAGCCATCAGTTTGTTTGTTTTTTAAATCCAGTAATTTCATGCAAGAAATTTTAACCTGCATTTGTGTTGTTTTGCACAATAAATGTGCAGTTACAGTATCAAGTAATATGTCTTAGGAGATACTTGGCATCACAGCCTTATCTGCTTTAATAGTGCCAACATTATGTGATCCTTTGAAATACAGATAGATTTAATACAGATGTAGCCACTTTCATCGCACCCATGGCACGCCACATGGGCACACCTGGCAAATCGTACCGCAGGTGCGGCTTAAACACTGGGCTGTGACTAACTGCCGCCCAATGTATTTCCTATGGTGGCATGTGCATGCCAGGGCTGGTGCAAGGTGTCTCAGCACCCTAGGCAAATCCTTAACACCCCCCCCCAAATAAATAAATAAATAAATAAATAAATATATCGAGCCCCCCTAAAGTGAAAAAGTGCAGACACAACATCTAATAAGTTCCACAGCCACCGCCTGATGGTGGTCGCAACTAGTATGCACGTATATATATATATATATATATATATATATATAAAGAACAAACCAGTCTGGCACTCCCCTCTGGACAGACTGAGCAAGGCTCCTGCTCCGGTGCCCTCCTTGCAGACACAGCAGTCAGCATAAGTATAATGGAAGAACAATGGCGGCACTCTGGAGACTTTGTTCAAAGAGGTGAAAAAATCAGTGCAGTTTAATCAACATTTCGGGGGTACTGGCCCCCGTCTTCACGATACACTCACAAAGTGACACAGTGCAAAAAAACAGACTTTAAATTAATTACCAAGCGCGCGTCCAGCCGCCCACTCCACGCCGCTGCCGACTTCCGGACTCAGTGCTTCCTGTCCCAGGATCCGGTCACCTGACCTGACGCGAGCTCCCAGAGCCGTCATGCAGGGGCGGGAGGAAGCGTTGCTATGGAGAGCGCTATCAACAAAACAAACATGGCATGATAAAAACTGTGCACATAGGACAAATAACGGACATCAAGTACATTATTTGATACATTGACTAAGTGTAAAGTGCTTAAGCTTATATTAAAACATATGTATCTATGCTGAATAATGCTATTACTAAATCAAGTGAAAAAAACTCCTACCAGTGTACAAATGAACTATACCAATAAAAATATAAAAAAATAGCCGATGTTAATGAAATATGGAGCCAATATGGTTGACTTATAACTTGCAATAAGACCTATTTCCTCTGTACCTGGCGGTAAACCTAATTTAAAACAAATGTATCAGTGTTTTTCACCAATCCGATAAGAACTGCTGGCTTTCACAGATGCGGTCTATGTGTGGGGTGCAGAAGCATCAAAACAGAGAAAACTAAATACACAGAACTCATCATTAATGGTAATAAATTGAAGATTCATGACTTCATCACATGCAATACTTCCAGTGTCATCTACCTCATCATGTGCAAATGCGGTAAATCCTATGTGGGTAGAACTTCAAGGGCCTTGAAAACACGCATAGGGGAACATTTGCGCAACATCCGTAAAGGCTTTGCCACCCACCACATCTCAGACCATTTCCGGAAGGAACATCAGTGTTCCACCAATTCAATTGCCTACTTTGTAGATCTCCGGAATATCAGGTCCACATGGAAAGATAGGAATCTAGAAGCCAACCTAGCAAAAGCAGAAATGAGGATGATATTCAATTTACAAACGCTTTCCCCCAATGGTCTTAATCAAGACTTTGAAATTAAATGGTTTCTTTAACATCATACCAGCCACATCTTCTATCCATCACCACTTAGTCATGCTTAACGGCCCTTCTTTTTTCAGGTGTATACCTTACTTAGAATCATTTATTCCCATTATTTATTTATTGTTGTATTTCCTTTTTTTCATGTCAATGGGGAACTACATTGTTTCTACATGAGAATGCCATTCTACGACCACTACGAAAGAACTGTGATCCATCCCTTTCACCGGACATCTATATAAGTTTACCTCTCCTTCAAGCTAATAAAGGACATCATGGGACATATTTGAATATTAATTCCGGTTATAATTTCTGTTTATTTGTATTGGAAACAATCAAAATGCTGTCTAATGACCATCAAGAATGATTGTCCACCTCTTTTCCCACTCAAAGAAGCTGATATCTTCTCAGGAGAGAGCAATGGACACTGTGGAATGCATTTCTGACATCATTTCCGGTCAAAACATCCTTTGAATGGACCGCAAACGTCACTTCCGGTCTGGACAGGAAGTGACCTTATCCCGCCATTTTTGGCCGTTTTTCACTGGCTAAAAGACATTTAAAAGGATCCCTATCAAGCCACAAAGGTATCTTGCCTTGAAGAAGGGACCAGGCTGTCCCGAAACGCGTTGGAGATACCTTGTGGCGCTGCCCACCCCCTGGACATTTGGTGGACTGTTTTCCTGATTGCCTGGAAGGGAATTCGATCAGAGGAGCCACCAGCAGGGTATTTCCCGGGGTACCCTGCCTTTATTTGACACCTGCGGCTCCTCCACCTGCATCGGTAGGATCACATTCCCCCCATGGCCTGTTCCTAGTCCATTTGATTTTTTATGTATTGCTTGTTTTTAGACATTGTATGCTAGTATTGTATTAAATTCAATTTTATTTACCATACCAATGTGTTTCAACATACACTTTCACACCTTGGTATTATCCACATACATAGGTGACCGTAAGACAGACCAGCGCCATTGTAGAGAGAGCACACCCCCTTTTTCATTTTGACCCCTAAATTCGCCCATAATCAGACCATGTAAGCTGCTGCTGCAGCTCTGTTCTGTCTGCTTAATTGCTGTAGCAGCTACATAAGATTAGTGATCTTTGGAAGTTTGGCTGCAGGAGGCTGTTGATTGGCTCCTGTTCCCTTTATCTCCTGAACCTGCCTTGCACTACTTGCTGGTCACAGAGCTGGACTGCAGAGGAAGCCTTTGTCACTCTGTGTCAAGTCACAGTCCTGTTGGAACACTGCTTCCATTCTTATATAGCTATAGCTCTTCAGAATCCTTGTTTGTTTGTCCCTGCAATCTATCCTGCCTGGTGCCTGTCTGCCTTGGCATCAGCTGCAGGCCGGGATGTACTAAAGGGAAAATGCATTAAAACCCCTGTTTTCGGGGGTTTTAGCATTTTTGTACTAACACCCGTCTGCCGCCTTTTCACCCCTGAGGGTATCGCCATCTTTGGATCAACATCGCTGCGAGGGGTGGCGCCCGCAGTGTGAATTATTTCCACACAATACTTGTTCTTTGTCTTGTCCGTATCTTTGGTCTTTCTGCTTGCTATCCATTATTATTTTATTTGCATACATCTGCTTTACACATAACCACCACATTTGTCTCTTTTACCACAGTCCTATTCCATTACAGTCTCTCTCTCTCTCAGGCCTCTTTTACCATGTATATAGGGGGTCATTTCGAGTTGATCGCTAGCTGCTTTCGTTCGCTGCACAGCGATCAGGCAAAGAAAGGCACTTCTGCGCATGCGTATGCGGCGCAATGCGCACGCGCGTCGTACCATTACAACGAACGATGTAGTTTCACAAAAGGTCTAGCGAGGCTTTTCAGTCGCACTGCTGGCCGCAGAGTGATTGACAGGAAGAGGGCGCTTCTGGGTGTCAACTGACCGTTTTCAGGGAGTGTTCGAAAAAATGCAGGCGTGCCAGGAAAAACGCAGTCGTGGCTGGGCGAACGCAGGGCATGTTCGTGATGTCAAAACAGGAACTGAACAGTCTGAAGTCATCGCAAGCACTGAGTAGGTCTGAAGCTACTCTGAAACTGCACAAAATTATTATGTAGCCGCTCTGCGATCCTTTCGTTCACACTTCTGCTAAGCTAAAATACACTCCCAGTGGGAGGCGGCTTAGTGTTTGCACGGCTGCTAAAAACTGCTAGCGAGCGAACAACTCGGAATGACCACCATAGTCTCAGCCCTATTAGTCTGTCCTCAGACCTATTCCTGATCTCAGTCTTTCTTTGTCTGTCCTTGTCTAATCATCTCCTAGCAGTAGTACTGTATTTCTCCTTTGTGTTGGTTGCAATGGTTGCCAGAATGAAAAACCACTGGCCTGGAGCATTCTGTGTTATTAATGTATCTGTTCTGCTTTCCCTGTCTGAACTCTATTGTCATGCACTTCTGTTGTTGCCAGTAGCAACTACTGCTGGTTCAGAGCAGTCCTTGTTATTTATATACCAGTTGATTTATGTTCCTTCCCTGTCTCTTTAATTAATTTACCTGTCTGTTAGTCGGTTATTGCCATCTCTCCAGACTACTTCCTCGTGCTATTACCATTGGTGTACTCTTTCTGTATCTCTAAATATCAAGGTATTTTAGTACCTTTACCCTATTACTGTTCTCTTGTCTTGTTCTTGTCTTCTTGGTCTTGTCTGTCTTTTCTACTGGCATTGATTCAGGTCATTCAAGGGATAAGCTCATACTACCGCCAGTGGCGTAAGTCCTGGTGGGCATCCCAATACTGGTAGGCGTATAAAGCCTTATGGGAAAAGCGACTGTTATAGGCTAGAAGACCTGCTGGTGCGTTCTATGAGTCTTCACTCTGGCTGTACAGGGGTCACTGCCCAGCAGTCAATCTACAACTTCAACTCCTGCAAAGAACCTCAGTTGCATTCATAACAGTTATAACCCTCTGACACTTTTCAAGGGGAAGCTGTTACAATACCGTATTCAAGAACAGCATTTATGTTGATATTCTATTCTATATATGACAACTATTTTGCAAATGTATAGATGGTCCCCCTTGTCACTGTGCTGCCTGATGACTTTGCACTTTTAGTTATATGTATTTGTCACTAACTTTCCCCATGCTTGCCCACATCCAGCATCCTTGGTAATGGTTGCTGTGGTGATCCCAAGCCCTCCCAGTGACTATGGAGGTCACTCCGAGTTGTTCGCTCGCAAGCGGATTTTAGCAGATTTGCTCATGCTAAGCCGCCGCCTACTGGGAGTGAATCTTAGCATCTTAAAATTGCGAACGATGTATTCGCAATATTGCGATTACACACCTCGTAGCAGTTTCTGAGTAGCTCCAGACTTACTCGGCATCTGCGATCATTTCAGTGCTTGTCGTTCCTGGTTTGATGTCACAAACACACCCAGCGTTCGCCCAGACACTCCTCCGTTTCTCCGGCCACTCCTGCGTTTTTTCCGGAAACGGTAGCGTTTTTTCCCACACGCCCATAAAACGGCCTGTTTCCGCCCAGTAACACCCATTTCCTGTCAATCACATTACGATCGCCAGAACGATGAAAAAGCCGTGAGTAAAATTACTAAGTGCATAGCAAATTTACTTGGCGCAGTCGCAGTGCGAACATTGCGCATTAAGCGGAAAATCGCTGCGATGCGAAGATTTTTACCGAGCGAACAACTCGGAATGAGGGCCTATACGTAGATACTGTATAACTGACTGGAAGTGATGTTGCGCAATGGATTGCATTCCCGGAAGTGGTGGAAGAACTGGCTCTGGAGCTGTGAGCATGGTGTGGACAACCGCTTCCCACAGTAATTACCTTTAAAGGTGAGTAGTATACCCACTGCCTGTCTTGTCTCTCCTGCTTGATGACGGATTAAACTCAGAAATGTTGCATACTTACTTGATGCACAAGTTATGTATTATGGGAAGTCCGATGAAGTGCCTGCTTGTTGGTGAATATACAATTCTTTTGGGATGATGACCCAGCAGCTGTCTTCACATTTATGATGCGTGTAACCCATGTGGAACTATAAATATATATATAAAATTTCAAGAGCGCATGGTGCTACATAGGTCAGCCATCATGCCGTCCCTGGAGGAGAAGGGGCACGACCAGCCCATGGCACACCACTTTAATATTGTGAACCATACTCTGGCACAGTTAAAATATATCATAGTGGACCATGTGCCCAAACCCCTTTTGGGGTGGGGGGGGGGAGAGATAGTGCCAAGACCCTTTCTCAGAAAGAGACAAAATGGATTCATATGTTGAGAGTCCTTTCCCCCAGTGGCTTAAATGAACAGATCGCGTGGAATGTCTTTCTTTAAAATCATGGTGATATTTGTTGTATGCATGCCTGGCCTGATATGGTAACCGTGGGTTAGTGGATGCACCACTTTTTTGCGCTAAGTGGCCCTATCTGGCTCAGTATAATTAAGGATCCTTAGTTCCATTTTCTGTCCATATGCATGTATTTATCTCCCCTTGCATGTATAAATGTGTTATATATATCCAGGGCCGGTTCTAGCCCTTGTGGCGCCCCGGGCGAAAAATAGTGGCGTGGCTTCATACAGGGGCATGGTCAGTTACGTCCCCTGTAGAGTTGAACCCCTCTTGTGCCCCCTGTACAGTAGCGCCACTTACAAAAAAAAAAATAATACTTACTATTAGTGATGTGCACCGGAAATTTTTCGCGTTTTGTGTTTTGGTTTTGGATTCGGTTCCTACGGCCGTGTTTTGGATTCGGACGCGTTTTGGCAAAACCTCCCTGAAAATTTTTTGTTGGATTCGGGTGTGTTTTGGATTCGGGTGTTTTTTTTACAAAAAACCCTCAAAAACAGCTTAAATCATAGAATTTGGGGGTCATTTTGATCCCATAGTATTATTAACCGAAATAACCATAATTTATACTAATTTTCAGTCTATTCTGAACACCTCACACCTGACAATATTATTTTTAGTCCTAAAATTTGCACCGAGGTCGCTGGATGGCTAAGCTAAGCGACACAAGTGGCCGACACAAACACCTGGCCCATCTAGGAGTGGCACTGCAGTGTCAGGCAGGATGGCACTTCAAAAAAATTGTCTCCAAACAGCACATGATGCAAAGAAAAAAAGAGGCGCACCAAGGTCGCTGTGTGACTAAGCTAAGTGACACAAGTGGCCGACACAAACACCTGGCCCATCTAGGAGTGGCACTGCAGTTTTCTAGCGAGAGGATGAGTGCTTCCATCCTCATGTGAATCTGAACCACTAGCCATGAACATAGGCCAGGGCCTCAGCCGTTCCTTGCCACTCAGTGCCGTAAATGGCATATTGGCAAGTTTACGCTTCTCATCAGACGCTTTCAATTTTGATTTTTGGGTCATTTTACTGAACTTTTGTTTTTTGGATTTTACATGCTCTCTACTATGACATTGGGCATCGGCCTTGGCAGACGACGTTGATGGCATTTCATTGTCTCGGCCATGACTAGTGGCAGCAGCTTCAGCACGAGGTGGAAGTGGATCTTGATCTTTCCCTATTTTTTTAACCTCCACATTTTTGTTCTCCATTTTTTAATGTGTGGAATTATATGCCAGTATCAATAGCAATGGCCTACAATTAAGCAGTGTGAGCACAGATATATGCAGCACACTGAGCACAGATATGGAGTGTTTTTCAGGCAGACAATGTATACTGGTGGTCACTGGTCAGCAAAACTCTGCACTGTACTACACCTATATAATACAGCTGCTCCCCAGTCCCCACAATTAAGCAGTGTGAGCACAGATATATGCAGCACACTGAGCACATATATGGAGTGTTTTTCAGGCAGACAACGTATACTGGTGGTCACTGGTCAGCAAAACTCTGCACTGTACTCCTCCTATATAATACAGCTGCTCCCTAGTCCCCACAATTAAGCAGTGTGAGCACAGATATATGCAGCACACTGAGCACAGATATGGAGTGTTTTTCAGGCAGACAACGTATACTGGTGGTCACTGGTCAGCAAAACTCTGCACTGTACTCCTCCTATATAATACAGCTGCTCCCCAGTCCCCACAATTAAGCAGTGTGAGCACAGATATATGCAGCACACTGAGCACAGATATGGAGTGTTTTTCAGGCAGACAACGTATACTGGTGGTCACTGGTCAGCAAAACTCTGCACTGTACTCCTCCTATATAATACAGCTGCTCCCCAGTCCCCACAATTAAGCAGTGTGAGCACAGATATATGCAGCACACTGAGCACAGATATGGAGTGTTTTTCAGGCAGACAATGTATACTGGTGGTCACTGGTCAGCAAAACTCTGCACTATACTCCTCCTATAAAATACAGCTGCTCCCCAGTCCCCACAATTAAGCAGTGTGAGCACAGATATATGCAGCACACTGAGCACAGATATGGAGTGTTTTTCAGGCAGAAAATGTATACTGGTGGTCACTGGTCAGCAAAACTCTGCACTGTACTCCTCCTATATAATACAGCTGCTCCCCAGTCCCCACAATTAAGCAGTGTGAGCACAGATATATGCAGCACACTGAGCACATATATGGAGTGTTTTTCAGGCAGACAACGTATACTGGTGGTCACTGGTCAGCAAAACTCTGCACTGTACTCCTCCTATATAATACAGCTGCTCCCCAGTCCCCACAATTAAGCAATAAGCACTGCAGTAGCACAAATATTATTAATAAACGGAGAGGACGCCAGCCACATCCTCTCCCTAACATTTCCAATGCACGAGTGAAAATGGCGGCGACGCGCGGCTGCTTATATAGAATCCGAATCTCGCGAGAATCCGACAGCGGGATGATGACGTTCGGGAGCGCTCGGGTTAACCAAGCCATACGGGAGAATCCGAGTATGCCTCGGACCCGTGTAAAATTGGTGAAGTTCAGGGGGGTTCGGTTTCCGAGGAACCGAACCCGCTCATCACTACTTACTATCCCCTCTCCTGAGTCCCGACCGCTGCAGACCTCCGCCAGCGCCGCTCCTCTCCTTGGATCTATGGGAGAAATGTCATGATGTCTCATTCATAGCACAGCATAAATAGACACTAGAGGTCAATTATGACCCCTAGCGTCTGTGCCAGTCCCACAATGCTGTGCGGTGCGTGATGATGTCATTGCACACCGCACAGCAAAGGTCCTCTCCACGAAGGGAAACTAGATGGGTAGCATCTAGTTCCCTTCACAGCGGGGGACCCAGCAGGGGGGGCACTGCCAAACAGTAGCGGATCTTGCCATGGTGCTGCACCCTCCGGATGGTGCCGGTGCCCTCTGGAAGGCGGCGCCCCGGGCAAAAGTCCTGCTTGCCCGTGGCAAGATCCACTACTGTATATATCCATGACAGAGAGGCCAGCAAGGCTGGCTCTTAGTAGAGTCTAGATACTCACCCTAGTCCTGGTATGTACAAGTATACCCTTATTGTGCCCATACCTAGTATCTCTCTCTTTTTTTCTTAAAAATCAACTTAATGTATAGATGTAAATACATATGTACCATAATTAATTTATCCTTTTGGGTCAATACCCCGTGATCTATTTTTTGCTACTTTGGCCATTTATGCAGTCAGCTTATTAGAATTTTAATGTTTATATTAGCACTGGATGCACTCTAGCACTCTTTCACTTGTACACTATTGATTGTTTATTTACTATGTTACACCCTCCTCTCCCATATCGACGGCTGCCCTGGAGACCATTGAGGCACGGTTGCTTGGCACCAACAGAAGCAGACGCAGGCCGCATCACAGCGGCCTCCTATGTGACCGGAGCTTTGGAGAGCCGCGACTTCCAGTACTGGGGGACGCGCCGGCGGCAGCAGACGGGAATGGTCTTACTCACTACAGGTATTTAAGGCACAGAAATGTTTCCTCATGAGTTTTTTTTTAGAGATGAGCGCCGGAAATTTTTCGGGTTTTGTGTTTTGGTTTTGGGTTCGGTTCCGCGGCCGTGTTTTGGGTTCAACCGCGTTTTGGCAAAACCTCACCGAATTTTTTTTGTCGGATTCGGGTGTGTTTTGGATTCGGGTGTTTTTTTCAAAAAACCCTAAAAAACAGCTTAAATCATAGAATTTGGGGGTAATTTTGATCCCAAAGTATTATTAACCTCAAAAAACATAATTTACACTCATTTTCAGCCTATTCTGAACACATCACACCTCACAATATTATTTTTAGTCCTAAAATTTGCACCGAGGTCGCTGTGTGAGTAAGATAAGCGACCCTAGTGGCCGACACAAACACCGGGCCCATCTAGGAGTGGCACTGCAGTGTCACGCAGGATGTCCCTTCCAAAAAACCCTCCCCAAACAGCACATGACGCAAAGAAAAAAAGAGGCGCAATGAGGTAGCTGTGTGAGTAAGATTAGCGACCCTAGTGGCCGACACAAACACCGGGCCCATCTAGGAGTGGCACTGCAGTGTCACGCAGGATGTCCCTTCCAAAAAACCCTCCCCAAACAGCACATGACGCAAAGAAAAAAAGAGGCGCAATGAGGTAGCTGACTGTGTGAGAAAGATAAGCGACCCTAGTGGCCGACACAAACACCGGGCCCATCTAGGAGTGGCACTGCAGTGTCACGCAGGATGTCCCTTCCAAAAAACCCTCCCCAAACAGCACATGACGCAAAGAAAAAAAGAGGCGCAATGAGGTAGCTGTGTGAGAAAGATAAGCGACCCTAGTGGCCGACACAAACACCGGGCCCATCTAGGAGTGGCACTGCAGTGTCACGCAGGATGTCCCTTCCAAAAAACCCTCCCCAAACAGCACATGACGCAAAGAAAAAAAGAGGCGCAATGAGGTAGCTGTGTGAGTAAGATTAGCGACCCTAGTGGCCGACACAAACACCGGGCCCATCTAGGAGTGGCACTGCAGTGTCACGCAGGATGGCCCTTCCAAAAAACCCTCCCCAAACAGCACATGACGCAAAGAAAAAAAGAGGCGCAATGAGGTAGCTGACTGTGTGAGTAAGATTAGCGACCCTAGTGGCCGACACAAACACCGGGCACATCTAGGAGTGGCACTGCAGTGTCACGCAGGATGTCCCTTCCAAAAAACCCTCCCCAAACAGCACATGACGCAAAGAAAAAAAGAGGCGCAATGAGGTAGCTGTGTGAGTAAGATTAGCGACCCTAGTGGCCGACACAAACACCGGGCCCATCTAGGAGTGGCACTGCAGTGTCACGCAGGATGTCCCTTCCAAAAAACCCTCCCCAATCAGCACATGATGCAAAGAAAAAGAAAAGAAAAAAGAGGTGCAAGATGGAATTATCCTTGGGCCCTCCCACCCACCCTTATGTTGTATAAACAAAACAGGACATGCACACTTTAACCAACCCATCATTTCAGTGACAGGGTCTGCCACACGACTGTGACTGATATGACGGGTTGGTTTGGACCCCCCCCAAAAAAGAAGCAATTAATCTCTCCTTGCACAAACTGGCTCTACAGAGGCAAGATGTCCACCTCATCTTCACCCTCCGATATATCACCGTGTACATCCCCCTCCTCACAGATTATCAATTCGTCCCCACTGGAATCCACCATCTCAGCTCCCTGTGTACTTTGTGGAGGCAATTGCTGCTGGTCAATGTCTCCGCGGAGGAATTGATTATAATTCATTTTAATGAACATCATCTTCTCCACATTTTCTGGATGTAACCTCGTACGCCGATTGCTGACAAGGTGAGCGGCGGCACTAAACACTCTTTCGGAGTACACACTTGTGGGAGGGCAACTTAGGTAGAATAAAGCCAGTTTGTGCAAGGGCCTCCAAATTGCCTCTTTTTCCTGCCAGTATAAGTACGGACTGTGTGACGTGCCTACTTGGATGCGGTCACTCATATAATCCTCCACCATTCTATCAATGTTGAGAGAATCATATGCAGTGACAGTAGACGACATGTCCGTAATCGTTGTCAGGTCCTTCAGTCCGGACCAGATGTCAGCATCAGCAGTCGCTCCAGACTGCCCTGCATCACCGCCAGCGGGTGGGCTCGGAATTCTGAGCCTTTTCCTCGCACCCCCAGTTGCGGGAGAATGTGAAGGAGGAGATGTTGACAGGTCGCGTTCCGCTTGACTTGACAATTTTGTCACCAGCAGGTCTTTCAACCCCAGCAGACCTGTGTCTGCCGGAAAGAGAGATCCAAGGTAGGCTTTAAATCTAGGATCGAGCACGGTGGCCAAAATGTAGTGCTCTGATTTCAACAGATTGACCACCCGTGAATCCTTGTTAAGCGAATTAAGGGCTGCATCCACAAGTCCCACATGCCTAGCGGAATCGCTCCGTGTTAGCTCCTTCTTCAATGCCTCCAGCTTCTTCTGCAAAAGCCTGATGAGGGGAATGACCTGACTCAGGCTGGCAGTGTCTGAACTGACTTCACGTGTGGCAAGTTCAAAGGGCATCAGAACCTTGCACAACGTTGAAATCATTCTCCACTGCACTTGAGACAGGTGCATTCCATCTCCTATATCGTGCTCAATTGTATAGGCTTGAATGGCCTTTTGCTGCTCCTCCAACCTCTGAAGCATATAGAGGGTTGAATTCCACCTCGTTACCACTTCTTGCTTCAGATGATGGCAGGGCAGGTTCAGTAGTTTTTGGTGGTGCTCCAGTCTTCTGTACGTGGTGCCTGTACGCCGAAAGTGTCCCGCAATTTTTCTGGCCACCGACAGCATCTCTTGCACGCCCCTGTCGTTTTTTAAAAAATTCTGCACCACCAAATTCAAGGTATGTGCAAAACATGGGACGTGCTGGAATTTGCCCATATTTAATGCACACACAATATTGCTGGCGTTGTCCGATGCCACAAATCCACAGGAGAGTCCAATTGGGGTAAGCCATTCCGCGATGATCTTCCTCAGTTGCCGTAAGAGGTTTTCAGCTGTGTGCGTATTCTGGAAAGCGGTGATACAAAGCGTAGCCTGCCTAGGAAAGAGTTGGCGTTTGCGAGATGCTGCTACTGGTGCCGCCGCTGCTGTTCTTGCGGCGGGAGTCCATACATCTACCCAGTGGGCTGTCACAGTCATATAGTCCTGACCCTGCCCTGCTCCACTTGTCCACATGTCCGTGGTTAAGTGGACATTGGGTACAACTGCATTTTTTAGGACACTGGTGAGTCTTTTTCTGACGTCCGTGTACATTCTCGGTATCGCCTGCCTAGAGAAGTGGAACCTAGATGGTATTTGGTAACGGGGGCACACTGCCTCAATAAATTGTCTAGTTCCCTGTGAACTAACGGCGGATACCGGACGCACGTCTAACACCAACATAGTTGTCAAGGACTCAGTTATCCGCTTTGCAGTAGGATGACTGCTGTGATATTTCATCTTCCTCGCAAAGGACTGTTGAACAGTCAATTGCTTACTGGAAGTAGTACAAGTGGGCTTACGACTTCCCCTCTGGGATGACCATCGACTCCCAGCGGCAACAGCAGCAGCGCCAGCAGCAGTAGGCATTACACGCAAGGATGCATCGGAGGAATCCCAGGCAGGAGAGGACTCGTCAGACTTGCCAGTGACATGGCCTGCAGGACTATTGGCATTCCTGGGGAAGGAGGAAATTGACACTGAGGGAGTTGGTGGGGTGGTTTGCGTGAGCTTGGTTACAAGAGGAAGGGATTTACTGGTCAGTGGACTGCTTCCGCTGTCACCCAAAGTTTTTGAACTTGTCACTGACTTATTATGAATGCGCTGCAGGTGACGTATAAGGGAGGATGTTCCGAGGTGGTTAACGTCCTTACCCCTACTTATTACAGCTTGACAAAGGGAACACACGGCTTGACACCTGTTGTCCGCATTTCTGGTGAAATACCTCCACACCGAAGAGCTGATTTTTTTGGTATTTTCACCTGGCATGTCAACGGCCATATTCCTCCCACGGACAACAGGTGTCTCCCCGGGTGCCTGACTTAAACAAACCACCTCACCATCAGAATCCTCCTGGTCAATTTCCTCCCCAGCGCCAGCAACACCCATATCCTCCTCATCCTGGTGTACTTCAACACTGACATCTTCAATCTGACTATCAGGAACTGGACTGCGGGTGCTCCTTCCAGCACTTGCAGGGGGCATGCAAATAGTGGAAGGCGCATGCTCTTCACGTCCAGTGTTGGGAAGGTCAGGCATCGCAAACGACACAATTGGACTCTCCTTGTGGATTTGGGATTTCAAAGAACGCACAGTTCTTTGCGGTGCTTTTGCCAGCTTGAGTCTTTTCAGTTTTCTAGCGAGAGGCTGAGTGCTTCCATCCTCATGTGAAGCTGAACCACTAGCCATGAACATAGGCCAGGGCCTCAGCCGTTCCTTGCCACTCCGTGTGGTAAATGGCATATTGGCAAGTTTACGCTTCTCCTCCGACAATTTTATTTTAGGTTTTGGAGTCCTTTTTTTTCTGATATTTGGTGTTTTGGATTTGACATGCTCTGTACTATGACATTGGGCATCGGCCTTGGCAGACGACGTTGCTGGCATTTCATCGTCTCGGCCATGACTAGTGGCAGCAGCTTCAGCACGAGGTGGAAGTGGATCTTGATCTTTCCCTAATTTTGGAACCTCAACTTTTTTGTTCTCCATATTTTATAGGCAGAACTAAAAGGCACCTCAGGTAAACAATGGAGATGGATGGATTGGATACTAGTATACAATTATGGACGGACTGCCACGGTTAGGTGGTATAAAAAAACCACGGTTAGGTGGTATATATTATAATAATAATACAATTATGGATGGACGGACTGCCTGCCGACTGCCGACACAGAGGTAGCCACAGCCGTGAACTACCGCACTGTACACTGGTTGATAAAGAGATAGTAGTATACTCGTAACAACTAGTATGACACTATGACGACGGTATAAAGAATGAAAAAAAAACCACGGTTAGGTGGTATATATTATAATAATAATACAATTATGGATGGACGGACTGCCTGCCGACTGCCGACACAGAGGTAGCCACAGCCGTGAACTACCGCACTGTACACTGGTTGATAAAGAGATAGTAGTATACTCGTAACAACTAGTATGACACTATGACGACGGTATAAAGAATGAAAAAAAAACCACGGTTAGGTGGTATATATTATAATAATAATACAATTATGGATGGACGGACTGCCTGCCGACTGCCGACACAGAGGTAGCCACAGCCGTGAACTACCGCACTGTACACTGGTTGATAAAGAGATAGTAGTATACTCGTAACAACTAGTATGACACTATGACGACGGTATAAAGAATGAAAAAAAAACCACGGTTAGGTGGTATATATTATAATAATAATACAATTATGGATGGACGGACTGCCTGCCGACTGCCGACACAGAGGTAGCCACAGCCGTGAACTACCGCACTGTACACTGGTTGATAAAGAGATAGTAGTATACTCGTAACAACTAGTATGACACTATGATGGTATAAAGAATGAAAAAAAAACCACGGTTAGGTGGTATATATTATAATAATAATACAATTATGGATGGACGGACTGCCTGCCGACTGCCGACACAGAGGTAGCCACAGCCGTGAACTACCGCACTGTACACTGGTTGATAAAGAGATAGTAGTATACTCGTAACAACTAGTATGACACTATGACGACGGTATAAAGAAAGAAAAAAAAACACCACGGTTAGGTGGTATATATTGTAATACAATTATGGATGGACGGACTGCCTGCCGAGTTCCGACTGCCGACACAGAGGTAGCCACAGCCGTGAACTACCGCACTGTACTGTGTCTGCTGCTAATATAGACTGGTTGATAAAGAGATAGTATACAATACATACAACAATATACTACTATACTGGTGGTCAGGCACTGGTCACCACTAGTCACACTGGCAGTGGCACTCCTGCAGCAAAAGTGTGCACTGTTTAATTTTAAATTAATATAATATTATGTACTCCTGGGGGCTCCTGCTATAACAACCTGCAGTGCTCCCCAGTCTCCCCCACAATTATTATAAGCTTTGCCTTTTATACATTGATGTGCAGCACACTGGGCTGAGCTGAGTGCACACAGACTGAGTCACACTGTGTGACTGGCTGCTGCTGTGTATCGTTTTTTTTCAGGCAGAGAACGGATATAGCAGAGAACGGATATATTATATTAAAATAAATAAAAGTTAACTAACAACAACTGCACTGGTCACTGTGGTAAACTCTGTCTGACTCTGCACAATCTCTCTCTCTCTTCTAATCTAATTTCTAATGGAGAGGACGCCAGCCACGTCCTCTCCCTATCAATCTCAATGCACGTGTGAAAATGGCGGCGACGCGCAGCTCCTTATATAGAATCCGAGTCTCGCGAGAATCCGACAGCGTCATGATGACGTTCGGGCGCGCTCGGGTTAACCGAGCAAGGCGGGAGGATCCGAGTCTGCTCGGACCCGTGAAAAAAACATGAAGTTCGTGCGGGTTCGGTTTCAGAGAAACCGAACCCGCTCATCTCTATTTTTTTTTGTGTGTGTTTTTTACCTCACAGCGTAGCACCCTGATAAAAATGCCAGGAAGGCGTTGAAACGTTGGTGGACTGCACTATGCTTGTTTGTATTTGACCACTTGCTTGCGTAATACAGCCTATTTCTATTTTTTGCAAAAGCCAGGGAATGCCGCCTAGTTCTTTTAAAGCTTGGAGGGGACATGCTACATATATATATATATATATATATATATATATATATTTAGTACCCCAGTCCCAGCAGGTACCCCTACAAGATTGCCCTAGAGACCTCAGAGATTCCCTCAGACTATTCAAGATCCTGTTAACACAGGGTTAATGGAACTAGAGGGGCATTAGGATCCAGGGAAGGCAGGCTCAGCACTGTAAAGCAGTAAGATAAGAAGCCCGCTGTTATGATAACCCCTGACCTGAGTGAGGAGAGTGTGCTGAGCGCAGCGGGAAGGAGCAGCAGCTGCAGTGTGGAGAGCGTTCAGGAGAGCCAGCGTGTGGACACACGTGGCACGGACCAGGAGTGACGCGGCAGCTGTGTTCCCAGAGCGGGACAAGGGGTCAGAGCTGAGTGTGGCAATGCATAGCACCCACACTAGCGTGAACCGGGATTGGAGACAGCCAGGCAGCAATCGCTTCCACAGAGACCTACTACACACAAGCAGCTGCCGTGCGGGCACGTCTAGATGAGACTACAGTGACCAAGGGATACTGCATGAGCCAGAGACCGTGACATCCAGCTGGAACTGGCAGCTAGGGAAGGTACTGAGCACCCTCACAACCATCGCAGGTTTGAGCCAGGGACACTGGGCATCAGCACCGCCACCACAGATTTGAACCAGGGCTATTGGGTACCCTCTCAACCACCATAGAACTGAGCCAGGGCTATTACAAAGACACATGTCTCCCCTTCTCTCCTTCCATATCTCACATTAACACTGGGTTACCTGCCCAAAGGCAGATTCTGCTACTCAGCAAAGGTGAATGGGACAGCGACTGTGGGTGTAAACCCTATTTACAGAAATAGAGACTTAAATCCCTGTGCACAGGTCGCGTTTTGTTTACCACACACTTGCAAGTGTTAGTAATAAAAGGTATACTGTTGCTAGCCTAAAATAGTGAGTGGGACATACTAATATATTAATTGCACTGTTGTGATATGTTATATAAGCTATAGATAAAGTAACTCACTTACTGTTGATGAAACCACTGTTCTAAACGTGTTGTCTTTGTTACAAGTGCAGAAGCATTATTGAAGTGACCTGTTTATTAACCAGCTGTCTGACAGCATAGAGAAATTCAGGGGTTCTCGCCCCTATGACGTAGTACACATTCAGATTTTAACATTTGTGGAATAATAAAAGACACTGATTGCATAGCCCTAGTGTTACTTGCTCCTTGAGTCCCCAGCAGGTGTCTCTGATTTGCCGGATAACAAGAACAGGGGTATTCCCCGCACCAACAAGGCAATTACATCTACACTCAGGTCGTGTGCACCACAATTCCATCTTGCACCTCTTTTTTTTTCTTTGCATTATGTGCTCTGGAGGGCCTAGTTTTTAAAACTGGCATCCTGTCTGCCACTGCAGTGCCACTCCTAGATGGGCCACGTGTTTGCACCGCCCACTTGTGTCGCTTAGCTTAGTCATCCAGCTACCTCGGTGCAACCTTTTGGCCTAAAACAATATTGTGAGGTGTCCAGACTAGACTGGAAATGAGTGGAAATTAATGTTATTGATGTTAATAATACCGTAGGAACAAAATTACCCCCAAATTCTGTGATTTTAGCTGTTTTTATGTTTTAAAAAAAAAAATCCAGATCCAAAACCAAAAACCCGAAAGGGTGGTTTTGGCAAACCCAATTCAGATCCAAAACCAAAACACAAAACCCGAAAAGTGTCCGCCGCACATCTCTAGTTAAAAGCTGCTAACACAATGTGGGATTTATAGATAACAATGTAGCTCATTGTTAATATTTATTAATTAATATACTGTACTTCATTGCAGATAATACCCACACATGTGAACTTTCTAAGCAATAAAAGAGGCTATATCTACACTCTGGGGGTAATTCAGACTGTATCGCTGCAACGGCAGCGATCGTAGTCTGAATTCCTTTGTGGAGTGCGCCCTCGCAGCACACCCCGGGAGGCCCAGTGCGATGATAAAAGCATCTCAAGGCTGCGATCGCCTCTGCCTGATTGATTTAGCTGGAGGGTGCGTGCCAATGGCGTTAGAACGCTTTTGGCGGGGCACGGTCCAGACAATGCAGGCTTGTCCAGACCAATGCGGGGGCAGGCCAAGGCGACAGCATGAAATCACATGCAGCCACTACAACCTGGCACGTGGAGGGTAGCCACCTGTCAGCTCGCAGGATCTGAGCAGACGGAGACCTACTCAGCAGGTGGAAAAAGCATCGCCGCTGTGCGATGCATTATGCACCCTTGCGGAGGGGGGAGGGCATGACATGCGGGGTGGAATAGCCCTGTCATGGGCGTCCCCCAGCATATCAGAGAAATTGATTGTAGATGTGCTAAATTTAGCACATCTATGATCAGATCTGAATTACCCCCTCTAACCAATCAGTCCCAATTTGCCATGTTTGTCTAGAGCAGTGGTGGGGAACCCTTAGCCCTCCAGCCTCCAACCTTTGGCCCTCCAACCTTTGGCCCTCAAGCTGTTGTTGAACTACAAATCCCAGCATGCCATGCTACATGATGTGTAGTTCAACAACAGCTGGAGGGCCAAAGGTTCCCCATCCCTGGTCTAGAGTGTCATTCATAGCAGGGCTACTTCAATGAGCAGTTTTAGTGTGGTTTTATTTATCTCCTGTGGAGGAAAAGCCTTGAAAGAAGAAGAGGACTCGCTATTGATCTAGTGCATTCTGTATGTCCAGTAAAGTGGAGAAAGAGGAATTGTCTTGGAGTGTTTATTTAAACATGTTCTTTTTTAATCTATATTTGTGTTTATTTTACAGTGAATTTTACAGGTGAATTACAATTTCAACGTGTCCCTTTCAAAGCCTGTCATAGCTTAGTGCTGGTAGCAGCAGCTGTTTATACCAGTAATTTATTCACTACCACCCAAGGCTGTGAACATTCATGCTTGCAATGTTTGGGAGGGGCACACCAATTTGTATTTATTTTACTATTATGAAAACCTACCTGAAAACACTCCCCTCCTCCACCTCATCATCATCATTATCATCATCATCATCATCCTGCATGAATGGAGTCTGAAAGAATGGTAACATACCTAATATCATATCATTACACTTTATTCAAACACATGCATTTGGTTTTATATTCTGAACTGTATGGATAAACATACAGCTCTGCATATAAGAGTATATATGCTAGGTTTGTGTATGCTTTTCTAAGAAGTAAATTGCATTAATTTGGGAGCCAATTTTGATTCAGCCCCTTCTATTTTTGTTTCCGTCTCCAATTTTGTGTGTGTACCCAGTGTCGAAATGGGGTATGAAGGAACCACCATGGAAATGCAGCAGTAGGGGCCCATACTTAAAGGGTGTTGCCAGCCACCACAGTCTTGGTCAACTCTTAGATAGGACATAGCCTGCAAACAACATGAATACTACAATGCATTGGACCATATGTCAACGTAACCTCTAGATTTGATTTAGTAGGATGGAGGATCTTGGTGTAGTTTCTATAGAAACAATCCAAACATCAGTGTTCCTGCTCTGCCAGGTAACTGATCCTCTAATAGGGTAACATTGTATAATACAAGTTCACAGTCTGAAACCAGACATTAGAGGAGGGATTGGGGTCCACCAAGGGTTTCCCCAGTACCCCTATGGGCCAGTCCATCCCTGTGTATAACTCTCTTATCTCTTTTCTTATATGTGCCTCTGTAATAAGAATTTGAATAAACTACAAGCATAACTGAACAGATATAACCTTTAAAAACTCAAAATTCTTTAGCAAAAAATGGAAACAAAGGAAATGAAACATAAGCTATATGGAATAACTGACTGTTAAACTGTGGAGCTGATAATATAAAAGAATTCATTTGACATGTACTATATCACTATCTTTTGTAATTTGTTAGATACTAATAAAAATTGTATTTATAGCACTTTATGAAAGAGAACCTGTCATCGTGTTCCTGAGGGGCAATGAAGCTGAGAATGAAGATAGTGCAAACAGTGGGAACATAGAGTTCCTTCATTTTTTCCAATCCTTCTCCAAAAAACCAAACGGAGCAGACAATTTTTTTTGTACATTTACATAGTAAACTATGTTATAGAAGAAAAAAAAAACCGTTGTTATAAATTATTATCATTATTAACAGTTGCTTATATAGTGCAGCATACTGCTTTGCGCTTAGTTATGTAATGTAAACATACTATTTAAGTGTTATGGAGCCTTCATTGGACAGTAGCTGTTGTGCCCAGCCCCTGACCCCATGAGGTTCCCCTGTCTCTCTATCACTCTTACCCAACTCCCTTACACTCAGTCTCTCTGTCCCTGTATCTCAACACCTCATTTCTATCTGTCCCCCTCCAATCTCCATTATGTTCTCTCCCGTCTTATCTCTTTACCTGTTTTTTTCTCTCTTCTTCTATTTTCTCTATTGATCTTTTCTCTCTGACTTCCATTGCTTTTTTGTCTCTACCCGCACCTTTCACTGTCTCTCCAACATTTGACTTTGTAAATATATATATATATATATATATATATATACACACAGTATATAAATATATATATACATGGTGGAGTTCAGAACAAACAAATGTTTAAAACGGACACGGCACTACAGGGCTTGTCTTTAACAAGTCACTTTAATGTCCATCCATATCAATGCTGTGTACATACATATCTAAGGTAGCAATATCCAAAGATATAAATCATGCAGCAAACAGAAATAAGCTCACACATGTAGAACAATGCGGCATTTCGGGCCACAGTGGGTCCCTTCGTCAGGTTCAGCGTGTGCTGCAAAGAAAACGTGAATAACATACAATACCCATAACGCTTACCTATATAGCGTCCCCATGCCGGCGTGGTCGGTCTCGGAGCAGCAGAGGGCTTCCGGTCAAGGCAAAACGCTTGACAGATTACGTAATCCGGGAGCGACGGTTGTCATAACAACCCGGTATGCGGAGGCTTCAAAGCTGTCCCCGGCCGCTCAGCCTGACAGGGGAGGCTATATAAAATGAAAAAAGCATACAGTGTGAGAGAAATAGTGGACATACAAAAAAATAAAACACATATAAATAACAACATATGGTCAGTTACCTAATTCTAAGCCATAATGCAAAACACCACTATATATAAATCCATATGCTGTATCTATCTATATATTAAAATCAACATGGAATCTGGGCAGACAGATGCATCTACTCAGGTTGTAGCACTCTCATTAGTAGGTATTATTGAGAGAGATAATTACAATAGTTCCTAATCGTTGGTAAGGTACAAATTGCATAATACCCTATATCCCTAACATTGTGATCCTACATGATCAAGATCAATTCTATGCAGACATATGCATCTGCCTTATTTGTACTGTAAATAATTCCAATTTATTTTCTCATTCAAACCTGCCGGTTGAATGGTATTAAGTTTCACTATCCATCGAGCTTCCAATCTATGTAGTGCTAAGACTCTGTCACCCCCTCTCCGTAGAGGAGGAATATGATTGATTATCTGATAGCGGAGGTCCGATAGTGTGTGTGCTTTAGAACAACAATGTCTTGACACTGGTTGTTCGTTAGCGTTACCCGCTAAAGCCTGACTGATATTGGAACGGTGGAGGACCATTCGTTCCCGTAAAGTATGTGTAGTTAACCCAACATATAGTAACCGACATGGGCATATGATGTAATATATAATAAATTTGGTGGTACAATTAAGGACATGGCAGATGTTAAATTTCTTTTTAGTTTCTGGATGTTCAAAAGAAGACCCAGTAATTAAAGACGAACAAGTAATGCAAGAGGGATACCTATAGCACCCTGCTTTTTTAATTGAACCAAAAATTCCATGTTTAGGTGTATAGTCTGTAATGTCAGTTTTAACTAAATAGTCACGTAAATTGCGATCCCGTTTATAACTGGTCATTACTAGGGTATGTTGAAAGCATGGCAAAGATTTATCTGTCTTTACAATTGGCCAAAGTGCTTTACTGGCACGGGGTATAATGGGACTGGCTGTGGAATATCTAGTAGACCAAATAAATGTATTTTGATCATTTTTTTGATCTGAAGCTCATTGCAATATCGCTAAGCGATCTTGTTGCATAACTTTATTCTTAGCTAGTTGAAGGTCCTTCCAATTGTATCCCCTGCTCTTAAATTTGTCAATAACCGTCTGTAATGCATCTTCTAACTGAGAAGGATCACTAGTTATACGGGCCACCAGTAACATTTGCGAAAATGGAAGTCCCCTCTTCAATGGTACTGGGTGGTGACTACTCGCATAAAGCAATGAATTTCGGCCGTTTTTTTGTGAAAGACCATAGATGCTAGTTTCCCTTCTTTCAGATGAATTGTAACATCTAAATAATCAATATAGTCAGGTCTACACACAGATGTAAACTTGATGGGACCTGGTAATTGATTAATATTGTGCATCATCTCTTGAAATGCTACCAAACTGCCACTCCATAACATAAACAGATCGTCTATGTAACGAATAAACCATCTAATGTTGCTACTGTATGTGGGGTTATCAAAAAACAATTTTTGTTCTTGATCAAAAATAAAAACATTTGCATATACCGGGGCCACCCTACTTCCCATGGCAACTCCAGCCTGCTGTAAATAAAACACACCATTAAACAAAAAATAATTTTTTAGTAAGCACGAGCTCTAACAACTTCAAGAATAATGTTTTATCCAAACCAAAATCATCACCCAGATTACTGATGAATCTACCCATCGCCTCTAAACCCCCTCTATGCGTGATGATAGGTATAGAGGGAGTAGACATCCATCGTACATAGCAATGTATCTGCTGGTAAGTGCTCAAACTCCATGATTCTTATAAGGAACATAGTAGTGTCCTTTAAATATGTTGAACATTTAGTTACATGTGGTTGGAGTAACGAATCAAGGAATTCAGAAGTGGGTTGATATAAAGAGCCTCTTGCCGACACAATCGGCCATCCCGGAGGGTTTACCAAGCTCTTATGCACTTTGGGCAGTGTGTACAGGCATGGAATAATGGGACTTTTTGGAAGTAATGCATCTCTTAGCTTGGAATCCAATAATTTATTTTGGACTGCTTGTTCCAATACAGTGCTAAGTTCCTTATGAAATCTTGTCGTAGGATCAGTGTCCAATTTTATGTAGGTGTCAGAACATGCAAGTTGTCGCATCACTTCATCAATGTATTGGGTCCTATCCTGTAACACTATACTGCCGCCCTTATCCGCCGGACGGATTATAATTGTAGTATCAAATGATAAATTGTGGTATAAAGGTCGAGGGGTAGCAATAAACCTATTCACAGAGTCATTCATCAATCAACTAAAGGTTTTTAGAGATGGATTAGTAGACATGGGATCAAACGATGAGGTACTGTATTTACGAATGATCTTGCTATTTGAATCAATCGGAGGGTTAGTTGCACTATGCTGAAAAAAATTATCTTAGCCTCAATTTCCTATTCATTTGGTGCATATCCATTTGCCACTCAAAAGGGTTATGAGGATTGGTGGGAACAAACGTGAGTCCTTTATTCAGCACGGATTCCTCGACTGATGTTAATTGTCGTGAAGATAAATTGAAAACGAAATTGTTTTCTTGGCTTTGTTTGCTTTTGTTGATCCTTTGGGTTTGACTTCCACGCCTCGTTGGCTTGGGCCAGCCTCTGCTCTAGCCCTGGTTGTAGCCCCTAAAGGGGGTCGATTAGCAGATAAAGCATCATCCGAGTCGGCGACAATTAAATCACTGTCGCTATTGGAGAAATAATGTCCTTTAACTTGACGACCTCTGCATTGCCGGTATGTTGTAGGTGTTGGTCCTCTGTAATTCAATTTTGTAGTATCTGTCCCGGTGAGCCATCTATAGACCTGATGATCCTCGTAGCCATTTTGGACTACTTGTAATTTTGATTTTTAAAATTTTAATAGCTTCTTTCTGTAGTTATCTATATGTTGAGCTAATTTTGCCCATGTTGCCGCCTGCCCAGGGTCTGACATGATTTTTACATGAGTGGTATTCAAAGTCTCAATCTTGGACTTCGCTACTTGCAGCTCCCGGCCTGCCTCCTCGATAACAAGCAGCATCAAATCGAAACTACATATATTTAATACAGATACCCATCTGCGGCAAAAACTCAGGGTTTGTCCTCCCTATCGTAGGGATATTGCGGACCCGGAAGCCCAGTGGAATCAGCTTTTGACGATAATAGTCTGATAAAGTGGACCCGTGCAATAAATAATCGGTCTCCCGTTTGACTTTGCGTAAGCATAATAATTGCTTAAATACATCATCTACCGTGTCATCCAGTGCCTCAGGCACACAATCTTCTGCAAACAAAATTCGATCAACTTGAGCTTTACTAAAACTAAGCATGTCGCCCATTTGTAATGACACATTAGTGGCCGTAGTGACATCCACTCTGTTACTCTCAGAATTTTCCATGTTGCT
Organism: Pseudophryne corroboree; assembly: GCF_028390025.1. Taxonomy (NCBI): domain Eukaryota; kingdom Metazoa; phylum Chordata; class Amphibia; order Anura; family Myobatrachidae; genus Pseudophryne; species Pseudophryne corroboree. The sequence goes on along the minus strand of NC_086453.1, from coordinate 248,733,397 downwards.
AAATATTTCCACTTGTATTCACCAACACAGTTATACTTCAAACAACAATCCAACAATTTCTGTAGGTGCCTTGATACATAGGGGAATACTTCCCAAACAAATGCAGTCTCTGGATAATCCGGCACTCTCTATAATAAATCAACCGCCTGTGTGCCTTTGTCCCATAATACAGACATGGTGGAGTTTAGAACAAACAAATGTTCAAAACGGACACGGCACTACAGGGCAGAGACGTGCAGTCAGGGGAGGCAGGGGAGGCAGTGCCTCCCCTGTCATTAATGATTAAGATAATACAAAGAAGATGCATATGACACATATTATGTGTCATATGAATTCTCTTAATATTATTCTTGCATTGCTCCTCTCTTTATGTGTTTGGGAGGCACCGATCGTGGTGCCTCCCGTTGTCTCTGGGGAAAGGTATGGGAGCGGGGGGCGGGCACGGGCGGGGACTAGCCATGGGCAGTAAAAGCCCATTGAAAATATATGGGAAAGCGGCACCATTAGAGGTGCCGCTTTCATACAGGGATGTGCTTTCAACCTATGAAAGCACGTCCCTGTCAGTGAGGCCACAGTGATTGGCCAGCGGATCCGTCACTGGATCCGCTGTCAATCACTGTGTGGGCGACGCTGGCGGAGGAGGTGCGGGCGGCTGGATGCGGCGGTTGTGCGGGTGGCAGGATGCAGCGGTGGTGCGGGCGGCGGGATGCGGAGGTGGTGCGGGCGGCGATAGAGCGGGCGGCGGGTTGCGGCGGCGGTGCGGGCGATGGAGGTTTACCTTTAGCCTGCAGAGTTTGGCAGCGGAGCGGTACCAGTTTCAAAAATGGCGCCTCAGCGTCATTTTTGAAATTCAAGATGGCCGCCGCGAGCCAATCACGGCTCGCCGCGTCATCGCCCCGCCCCCTCCGTCTGACTTATATAAGTCAGCGCGAGGCAGAGGAGCGTCAGTCCGACGGCGGAGGAAGAGCTGTGAAGAGCTCCTGAAGAAAGAAGACGCTGGAAGTCCTGGATGGGCGGCTATGCAAAAGAGCTTAGCAGCCGCCGCCCACCAGGTGAAGACGCTGGAAGCCCTGGGGAGGTGGCACCCCCCCAGGTGAAGACGCCTGAAGCCCTGGGGAAGCGGCGGCCACGCAAAAGAGCTTAAAGGCCGCCGTCCCCAGGTGAAGATCCAGTTTAATAAAATTTATTTTTAAGACCGTGTGGTGTTTTATTTTAATATTTTCTTTACAGGTGGACTACAGGTGCCAGCGGGCCCTTTATGTCCGGGCATGCTGGCACGTGTGGTTCTCCAAGTGGGGTGCGGGGCATAGCACTGGGCTATCAGCCCAGTGCTGGTTATTGCTCGGGAGGGGGGACCCCATTTTTATTTTTTGGGGTTCCCACTTTCCGAGGAATTCCAACCCTGGGCTGACTGGCTGGGGGGATGATTAATGTTATAGCAGGGGGACCCCATACTGAGTGTATCCCCTGCTATGGCATTACTCCCCCTGGCTGGTTCTGCCTAGTGCTGGTTTTATTGATGTATTGGGGGACCACACTTTTTTTTTTCTTCGGGGGGGGGGGGGCTTGTTATCTGTCAGTGCCTCCCCAACCAGTGACCTCACCGCACGTCACTGCTACAGGGCTTGTCTTTAACAAGTCACTTTAATGTCCATCCATATCAATGCTGCGTACATACATATCTAAGGTAGCAATATCCAAAAATATAAGTCATGCAGCAAACAGAAATAAGCTCACACATGTAGAGCAATGCGGCATTTCGGGCCACAGCGGGTCCCTTCGTCAGGTTCAGCATGTGCTGCAAAGAAAATGTGAATAACATACAATACCCATAACACTTACCTGTATAGCATCCCCATGTCGGAGCAGCAGAGGGCTTCCGGTCAAGGCAAAACGCTTGACAGATGACGTAATCCGGGAGCGATGGTTGTCATAACAACCCAGTATGCGGAGGCTTCAAAGCTGTCCCCGGCCACTCAGCCTGACAGGGGAGGCTATATAAAATGAAAAAAGCATACAGTGTGAGAGAAATAGTGAACATACAAAAAAATAAAACACATATAAATAAGCTTCAGATCAAAAAAATGATCAAAATACATTTATTTGGTCTACTAAATATTCCACAGCCAGTCCCATTATACCCCGTGCCAGTAAAGCACTTTGGCCAATTGTAAAGACAGATAAATCTTTGCCATGCTTTCAACATACCCAGGTAATGACCAGTTATAAACGGGGTCGCAATTTACGCGACTATTTAGTTAAAACTGACATTACAGACTATACACCTAAACATGGAATTTTTGGTTCAATTAAAAAAGCAGGGTGCTATAGGTATCCCTCTTGCATTACTTGTTCGTCTTTAATTACTGGGTCTTCTTTTGAACATCCAGAAACTAAAAAGAAATTTAACATCTGCCATGTCCTTAATTGTACCACCAAATTTATTATATATTACATCATATGCCCATGTCGGTTTCTATATGTTGGGTTAACTACACGTACTTTACGGGCACGAATGGCCCTCCACCGTTCCAATATCAGTCAGGCTTTAGCGGGTAACGCTTACGAACAACCAGTGTCAAGACATTGTTGTTCTAAAGCACACACACTATCGGACCTCCGCTATCAAATAATCAATCATATTCCTCCTCTACGGAGAGGGGGTGACAGAGTCTTAGCACTACATAGATTCGAAGCTCGATGGATAGTGAAACTTAATACCATTCAACCGGCAGGTTTGAATGAGAAAATAAATTGGAATTATTTACAGTACAAATAAGGCAGATGCATATGTCTGCATAGAATTGATCTTGATCATGTAGGATCACAATGTTAGGGATATAGGGTATTATGCAATTTGTACCTTACCAACGATTAGGAACTATTGTAATTATCTCTCTCTCAATAATGCCTACTAATGAGAGTGCTACAACCTGAGTAGATGCATCTGTCTGCCCAGATTCCATGTTGATTTTAATATATAGATAGATACAGCATATGGATTTATATATAGTGGTGTTTTGCATTATGGCTTAGAATTAGGTAACTGACCATATGTTGTTATTTATATGTGTTTTATTTTTTTGTATGTTCACTATTTCTCTCACACTGTATGCTTTTTTCATTTTATATAGCCTCCCCTGTCAGGCTGAGCGGCCGGGACAGCTTTGAAGCCTCCGCATACTGGGTTGTTATGACAACCGTCGCTCCCGGATTACGTCATCCTTCAAGTGTTTTGCCTTGACCTGAAGCCCTCTGCTGCTCCGAGACCGACCACGCCGGCATGGGGACGCAATATAGGTAAGCGTTATGGGTATTGTATGTTATTCACGTTTTCTTTGCAGCACACGCTGAACCTGACGAAGGGACCCGCTGTGGCCCGAAATGCCGCATTGTTCTACATGTGTGAGCTTATTTCTGTTTGCTGCATGACTTATATCTTTGGATATTGCTACCTTAGATATGTATGTACGCAGCATTGATATGGATGGACATTAAAGTGACTTGTTAAAGACAAGCCCTGTAGTGTCGCGTCCGTTTTGAACATTTGTTTGTTCTAAACTCCACCATGTCTGTATTATGGGACAAAGGCACACAGGCGGTTGATTTATTATAGAGAGTGCCGGATTATCCAGAGACTAAACATATATATATACATATATATATACATATACACTGCTCAAAAAAATAAAGGGAACACTTAAACAACACAATGTAACTCCAAGTCAATCACACTTCTGTGAAATCAAACTGTCCACTTAGGAAGCAACACTGATTGACAATCAATTTCACATGCTGTTGTCAAATGTAATAAGCAACAGGTGGAAATTATAGGCAATTAGCAAGACACCCCCAATAAAGGAGTTGTTTTGCAGGTGGTGACCACAGACCGCTTCTCAGCTCCTATGCTTTCTGGCTGATGTTTTGGTCACTTTTGAAAGCTGGCAGTGCTTTCACTCTAGTGGTAGCATGGGACAGAGTCTACAACCCACACAAGTGGCTCAGGTAGTGCAGTTCATCCAGGATGGCACATCAAAGCGAGCTGTGGCAAGAAGGTTTTCTGTGTCTGTCAGTGTAGTGTCCAGAGCATGGAGGCTCTACCAGGAGACAGGCCAGTACATCAGGAGATGTGGAGGAGGCCATAGGAGGGCAACAACCCAGCAGCAGGACCGCTACCTCTGCCTTTGTGCAAGGAGGAACAGGAGGAGCACTGCCAGAGCCCTGCAAAATGACCTCCAGCAAGCCACAAATGTGCATGTGTCTACTCAAACGATCAGAAACAAACTCCATGAGGGTGGTATGAGAGCCCGACGTCCACAGGTGGGGGTTGTGCTTACAGCCCAACACCGTGCAGGACATTTGGCATTTGCCAGAGAACACCAAGATTGGCAAATTAGCCACTGGCACCCTGTGCTCTTCACAGATGAAAGCAGGTTCTCAGTGAGCACATGTGACAGACGTGACAGTCTGGAGACACCAAGGAGAATGTTCTGCTGCCTGCAACATCCTCCAGCATGACCGGTTTGGCAGTGGGTCAGTAATGGTGTGGGGTGGCATTTCTTTGGGGGGCCTCACAGCCCTCCGTGTGCTCGCAAGAGGTAGCCTGACTGCCATTAGGTACCGAGATGAGATCCTTAGACCCCTTGTGAGACCATATGCTGGTGCGGTTGGCCCTGGGTTCCTCCTAATACAAGACAATGCTAGACGTCATGTGGCTGGAGTGTGTCAGCAGTTCCTGCAAGACGAAGGCATTGATGCTATGGACTGGCACACCCATTCCACAGACCTGAATCCAGTTGAGCACATCTGGGACATCATGTCTCGCTCCATCCACCAACACCACGTTGCACCACAGACTGTCCAGGAGTTGGCGGATGCTTTAGTCCAGGTCTGGGAGGAGATCCCTCAGGAGACCATCCGCCACCTCATCAGGAGCATGCCCAGGCATTGTAGGGAGGTCATACAGGCACGTGGAGGCCACACACACTACTGAGCCTCATTTTGACTTGTTTTAAGGACTTTACATCAAAGTTGGATCAGCCTGTAGTGTGTTTTCCACTTTAATTTTGAGTGTGACTCCAAATCCAGACCTCCATGGGTTAATAAATTTGATTTCCATTGACAATTTTTGTGTGATTTTGTTGTCAGCACATTCAACTATGTAAAGAACAAATTATTTAATAAGAATATTTCATTCATTCAGATCTAGGATGTGTTATTTTAGTGTTCCCTTTATTTTTTTGAGCAGTGTATATATAAATAGAAGACCACAGAGACAAGAAGTCTTGCAATGTTTCAAAGCATTTATTGCTATTTTATAAATTATAAACATCAATAGCAAAATACTGAATATTTAAATGCTTACCCCCCATCATCTATCCCCACCATGTGGACTCCAAGCACCACACCTTCCAGTCAAGAAAAAAATCAGACACAGGTTGTGGCCATTCACTTACTAGACGTACAAAGTGTGATGCAAATAACAAACATTTAAAAATAACACAGACAGATACATATTAAAATCAATGGCATAGAATAATAATAATAATAATAATAATCATCATAATACAGATTATGAACAAATCTTGCGTTGTTTTTTGTGCTATACCTCTCAATATTTCTGACCTGTTCAGTTTTTCAGCCCTCTTTAATGACTCAGTTCCATTTCCTTTGACCTGACATAGCTGTGTGTACATGTATCAGGCTAGTATAGTAACAGCCTTGTAAATATTGTGTCTATTACCCCAAAACTGGAATTTGGTTGGAAGCACATTTCTTTAGTGTGTTAACTATTCATGTTGAATATGTGTTGTCATTAATCTGGTATTTACAGTAAATGTATGTTCATTTATTCATTACTATAATCAGAACTCGTTTGCATTATGTATATATATTTTTTTAATTAGAGTCATATTTTATTGTTTTTCTAATAAGACAAAATACATACATTAAAAATTACATACAATCATAGTTACATGTATATATTCGACAAGCCAGTTTACTTTGTTATATATTCTTTCTTAAAGCCACAAATTGCTTTGGGCTACGTGCTTGGGCGCCACTGTCACTGACCCCGTCCACACCCACCACTCCTCATTCATACATCATAGCACATGGCATTCCCATCTTCTTTATTGTAATTTATTTAATTTACCTAATATATGCCTCATCTTTTTACTTTATTTAGTGACATCAGTTATTTCCATACTTCCCGTGTATGTATGTTTATCTTTAATATGATACATATAAATGTGATACATGTGAATACAACCCTATACCCTTGTCCTCTTTTGTTTAATGAAGTGTCTAATGTCGGTCACTGCCAGTGGCAGCAGGCGCCCCCACCCTCACCAAAATCTACTCGACTTTTTAATTTTTATCTAGTTCAATCTATCAACTTTTATACATTAACCATTATATACATACATACATACATACATAAATGCGAAATATAATATACAACCGGCCAGTACTTCATGTTATTCACACTTATTTATAACCACAAAATTATATTGCACGTTTCGAAATGTTATATAGATGATTTGTTATTCAAATAAATAATTTTTTAGAATACATTCATAAAAACACTTATGGGTTAAAATTCACATCAGTGACCATCCAGACATCGATAGTATACCTTGATCTGGAAATCTTTATACAAAACAACATCATACACACTAGAAATCATGTAAAAAAAAGAACCGTATATACTTGAGTATAAGTCGACCCGAATATAAGCCGAAGCACCTAATTTTACCACAAAAACCTGGGAAAACTCATTGACTCGAGTATAAGCCTAGGGTGGGAAATGCAGCTCTAGCCGTACACAGCCATCAGTGCCAGATATGCCCTCATACTGCCAGATATGCCCTCATGCTGCCAGATATGCCCCACAGTGCCAGATATGCCCTCATGCTGCCAGATATGCCCCACAGTGCCAGATATGCCCCACAGTGCCAGATATGCCCTCATGCTGCCAGATATGCCAGATATGCCCCACAGTGCCAGATGTGCCCTCATGCTGCCAGATATGCCAGATATGCCCCACTGTGCCAGATGTGCCCTCATGCTGCCAGATATGCCCCACAGTGCCAGGAAGGGTACTTACCCTCCATCGCTCCCGCGTTGTCTTCTGAAGGAGGGACACGGAGGGCACAGTGCGCGGCTCTCCTGTGTCCCTCCTGCATCTCCGTCTCCGGTGGCGTGTGTGTATTAAATGAAGTGCCGGTTCGTGAGCCAATCAGAGTTCACTAACGGGCAGTTCATTTAACACACACACACACACACACACGCCACCGGAGACGGAGACGCAGGAGGGACACTGGAGAGCCGCGCACTGTGCCCTCTGTGTCCTTCCTTCCACTGACTCGAGTATAAGCCGAGGGGGCTTTTTCAGCACAAAAAAACGTGCTGAAAAAGTCGGCTTATACTCGAGTATATACGGTAAGCGGAAATAACACAATATTAACATCCAGGAACCATCCTAAAAACTGGATAAAGAATATCCCAAGTGGACAATTCAGACACCTTAAGAGAAATAGCTCACAGATGGAGACTTTCAAAAAAACAGACGGCACAGATGAAAAATAAATTCCTACAGAGATGATACAAGGATGAAGACGTCCAGAATCAAATTAATCAAATATCCAAGTTCGACAGAAGTGAGCTTATTAAATATAGACAAAAAGGACAACAAAAAGACTTCAGACTATCTCTTATAACACAGTTTAACAGCCAGAATTTAGCCTCTGAAAAAATCTTAAACAAACACTGGCACATTTTGACATTGGATAAAGAAATAGCTCCTCTAATTCAGCAAAAACCACATATTATATATAAAAAAGCTACGTCATTGAAACAAGAATTTGTGAAAAGCTACATCCCAATTGACAAACAATGTTCAATAGAAGATAAGAAAGGACATTTTTACTGCTTAAACTGTTCAGCATGCAAAACAACAAAGAAAGAAACAACAAAACCTGCAACAAAGTTCACTTGTAATGACACAAACAAAAGTTACAAAATAAGAGACAAAATATCTTGTGACACAGAGGGAATTATTTCTCTTCTACAAGGTCCATGTGGCCTGCAATATGTTGGACAGACAAAAAGAAAGATGAAAATCCGCATTGTAGAACATATTTACAATATTAAAAAAGGTCTACAGACACATAGCATATCCAAACATTTTTCCGACATTCACAACAAAAATCCTTCTGATGTACAATTTATGGGAATACAAAAAATGATCCCAAACTGGAGAAGAGGAAATATTTCAGATAAATTGAAAAGAGCAGAAACAAAATGGATCTTTTTATTACAAACGTTAGAACCCACAGGACTCAATATTGATTTTGATTTTAATTCATTTTTATAACCCATCATTTTTATTCTTTAAAAATAGTACACAGATATTTACTTTAACATATTCTCAAAGTATTAAAAAAAACTATAAAATAATTCATATGTAACAACACTTAATGCAAACACCAGTAAATGTTTTTTAAAAGCAAATTTTAATTGATTCTAATTAGCCAATTATTCAATAAAGGCTTTGCATAAAAAGAACAATTCACTACATGGACGCTATCCATGACTAAGGACCCACGGGTCCAAAACGCGTTGGAAAGCGACAGCAGGAGATTCCGGTAATCAATCACATCACTTAGCCTGCGCCGACGGGTATGAAGACAGAGAGACAGTGTGCGGGAACCAGCCGGGCGGAGAAAGAGACTGAAGACTCCGTTAAATGTAGGCAGCAATAGGGAGAGTTAGTCAGCCAGCGCCTCACCACCGCCGCATTGCGGGACACGGCTCACATACGGAACCCACCTACGGACAACTGCACAGGCACAAAAAAGTGCTGTAAACATTTTACTAATTTATTCTTTTTTACAGGTGTTTGCTAACAATTTTAACACAATAAGCACCCCAATTTTCCTTTTATAGATTGTACCACTCTAATGGGAGCTGCTATATAATACTCCAAGCGCAGGGTAATTTTATCATTTGTATTACAACTTACTTTATACTTCAACATAGTGTGCACAAATTTATCCCCTTACTTACCTCTATTTCATTTTAATGTGTCGTGTGAGACGGTAGCAGTGGCTGCAACTCCCCAGGTTTTCACAGGCCCCATACTGACCTGGTTAGATTTTTTCCCCAACCATTTCCTCATTCTTCCTCAGTGTGATGTGCTACTTTCCCCCCTTTTTATACATATTCACATTAACATCAACCTCCTAACCAATATAGCTATTCATTTGCCTCCACCACCATATTATAATATCTTGAGTGAAGCCATTTATTCCATATCATACCATATCTATTCTCTGCATTTCTAGACAGGTACACATATTTCTCATGGGCAACAATTGTATTTACCAAAATTTTCCAGGACCTGAATTTAGGGCCCTCTGTAGCCATCCATGCCCTAGCAATAATCACTTTTGCTAACGAACATGTATTGACCAGGTATTGTTTGGTATATCTATCAACCCTAGTCCCCTCATTTATACCTAGCAAGCACATTCTCGACATCATTATCGATCTTTCTATAACTGTATTGACAATGGATCCAATAACCTTACGCCAAAAGTCACTCACAACTGGGCACTCCCATAACATATGCATGAATGTACCTACTTCGACTTTGAACTTTGGGCATTTATTTGTTTTTGTTCCTTTAAATTTCATCAACCTCTCAGGAGTGAGATACATCCTATGTAAGATACTCAATTGAATTTGCTGGTATCTAGCTGAATTTGTAGCCATTTGGGGCATTGCAATTACCATTTCCCAGACATCCCCATTTATTGGACCCACATCCTTCTCCCACTTATTTTTTAACCCCAACAGGGCTTCACAATGATATTTATTTAAAATCAATGTATATATCCAAGAAATTACTTTCTTCGGACCCATAGCTTTCAGGGATCGTTTAATTGGAAAATCCTCTCTACATGGGTTCAAACCGGAGAACTGACTACTCAATGCATGGGATATATTTACTAAAAATCGTGTTTGTGTCGATTTGATGGGAGTTTAATCTCGATTTCTATCAGATGTATTTTACTGCAACATTTTGAATTCATCTACGTTAATTTACTAAGATGTCGAGTTTGGTGTTTTCATATTTTCCGATGGCAATGTTTTTCATATTTTGCTTTTGTTTTCCCGGCCGCAATTCTGGTTGTCGCCCGTAGTTGGGATGTTTTTATACGGAATTGTAAGATTTATAACACGGCAGGGTTTTCTGTACTTTGGCCGCATTTCCACTTTTAGTTTAGATTTTGTCATTCGTTCGTGATTGGTTGTGTTTCTGATGTAGGAGTGTCTGTGCGCAACCATATAAATACTCTCCAAACCATCCACACCTCATTGGTTTAGTTAGTGGTGAGAAAAGAGGTTGTGCTGTTGAGTTGGTGAGTAGTTTGGAGGTTTTGGAGTTTTGTTAGTTCTGAGTGCTGTATTGTGTTTGAAAGTAGTCTTGTCATTCTGATAGTCTTGTTTATTTTGGGTTTGTCTTAATTTCTGTCCTTGTCTTTTTTTTTTGGAGTCTCTTGTTCATGTGTGTTTGTGTGTGTGTGTGTGTGTGTGTGTTTGTTGTGTATTGTGTAGTGGTAGTGGAGGAGTGGTTTTATTTTGTCTTTTTATTTTTCTATGGTAATTGTTGTTTGTCCAAATTATGTCTGAGTCAGAGGTGGGTTAGGTGAGTGAGGTGGAGGAGGTGAGTGAGGTTCAGGAGGTGGGTGAGGTTAGTGAGGTGGAGCACATAGGAGAGGTTGCTGCTGCAGCCTCTAGTGATAGTGACAGTTATGCTGAGAATGTGGCTTTGGTGCGTGAGCTCATGAAATATCAGCGTCAGCTTTTTGGGCCGGAGTCCTCAAAGGTCAGATCACAGAAGAAAAGTGTTGTGGGCTATAGTTGTGGCTGCTATTAACAGTGAGGGGGTGGTCAAGTGGACAGAGGACACGTGCCGCAAGCGGTACTATGATATTAAGCGCCGTGTGAAGTCCAAAATGGCGAAGGAGGCAAAGTCTGCTCGGCAGACCGGTGGGGGTCAGCCCTTCATTGCTAAATATCTTGACTATGAGGAGCCCATGTGAAGCTTACTACCTCCTGAAGTTGTTGCAGCAACAAATGTCTGGGATTCTGATCGGCCCAGGCAGGATGGCGAGCATGATGTTTTGTGTAATTTGTTGTGTTATTTTTTATTGTGGTTTATTTGCTTTGGCTATTGTATCTCATGTGGCATAGGCCCTTACTATGTGCTTGGATTACATGGCTGGCCTACCTTTTTTTTTTTTTTTGGGGGGGGGGCTAAACAAACAGCATATTTTTTTGCATATAACAGTATTGTATGTGTAATTACACTGTATAATGTATTTTTTTTTCTTTTTTTGTGTTGTTTTTTATTGGGACACACCTTTATATTGGTAACAGCATGCTTGTCCTTCAACACATGTAACACAATATGCATGTAACATTGAATTTTGAAGCAGTTTGCCAGGTGCAACGTATCACACACAGTGGGTCAGATGTATTAACCTGGCGAACGCATAAGTAACAGAAAAACCAGTCACATGTTCAAGCTAAGACAAGCACCATCTAATCTGACAAAAAATTAAATGACCATATTGTTGCACCTTGCCTGCTGCATTTCACACCTTACCCAACACTGGTTTCTCACTTCCTTAGGGCTTGTCCTAGTTACGGCCTCTGCCACAGTGGTTTTGCCAGCTCATTGGTAAATTATGTTGTTTAGGAGTATATATTTAGCCTTGTGGTGTTTCTAATTTTTGCACCATGTTTTTGCTGGTGCAAAAGTCATTAGTTTGAGTGTGGAGTACATTTGATATGGTGTGTTAGCTTGTGTATTTATGACACAATGGGCCACATGTATTAACCTGGAGACGTCGTAAGGAAATGGCAAAACAAGTAAAATCCGAAGCTGCAAAACACACCAGCCAATCACCTACAATATGCAATTTGCCAGTTATGAGCTTTCCGGCTGGTGCATTTTTCAACTTGTGCTTATCACTGGTTTGACACAGACTTATGGCTTCAGCAGCTTAATACCTGTGTACCAAATTTACTATACCTTTGTTGCTATGTTGGCCTAGTGTGTGTTTGTTGTGGCACATCACACAGATTTACACAAATATCCTTTAATATTTGTATGTGTAAAAATGTCCCCCAATATGAGTGTGCTTTGGAGTGTTGTATTTTTGTGTTTTAATGTTGGCCCATGTTTGTGAGATCTCTTTTTTGAGATGGCTTGCACTGTAATTAGTGCACATGCCCGTTTTTTTTTCATAATGCCTTTGGTTCTGGGGCCCATATCATCAGGTTTTGTGATGGGCAAATTAATACACATTACGTGTAGGCCACAAAACCCAAAGTTTAAATAAACTTTGAATCATAAAGGCAAAAAAAACATATCAACTGCATTGTCCAATTACCTTTATTATAAAAGCATTTATCTTGTTGTACAGTGTCGAAGAAATCCAGAACTGGGTGCCCTCCAGCCTGTCCAACAACATCTGATGGTGATGCTGCAGCATCAGGTAAAGTGTCAATTGTAGTACATGTTATGTTTGTAAAGGAATGGGCTGACATTAATGTTGCCTTTATTCATAGGTCCATCAACACAAGGCTTTGGGCACAAAAGACGCCCTCCTGAAGACCACAAAAAAGACAACATGTGGCAGTCAAGAGACCAAGGCCGGATGATCCCTCCAAAACACATGAGTCTCCACCACAACGCAGAATATCCATTGTGTCTTCTAAACCGCCACACCAAATTTTGGACACTCCACTAAGACGCCAACCACACTCCCCTCATCTGACTGGTGAGTAGAAATCTGCAAAACCAAAATACATTAGTCAGATCTATATTATACAGTTGTAAACAATCACAAACTGGAGCCCCACATAAACAACAATACATACTGAAGAACACCAACCTCAAAATGGCTTCAAAGTAGACGGTAGATACCGTACTCCAGTAAAGATATGTGTGTCCACTTCATCCATACAGTAGCATATTGTGTGGCAGATGCTGCAACACAAATAGATGGGCAAGCTTGACAAGGAGTAAGGCTGGAATCTTTGTTGTGTGTTGATGTATTTGTCCACATTGATTACAACATGCATAATCTCCGATATGTTTTACTAGGCCACACCAAAAAAAAAAAACCTTTACTGAAACCCGACCAAATTTGTCATGGAGAATGTAGGACACCCAAACAAAATAATGTGGTTGCTCTTACATTGATGTAAATACCAAAGCAACAATAAAAGAGGCATGTGCAGCCTTTAAAGGCAGTAGTGATGTTGGTGAAAGGCTGAACAATTCAAATTTGTGGTCACATATGTAGACTCACCTTAGTTTGACAAACATATTAGAAACATACATGCCAAACTAACCAAAAATGCTTTGTCCTTCCAGAAACTAGTAATGAGTCGAGCATCCCTCCATCCCACCAGCAGGACAGTGAAATGGAGGAGACATTTATTTTGCAACTTCAGCCAATCAGTGAACCAAGAACACCCACACTACCTGTGAGTACACTACCCCCAAACACACACCACCACCACAACAGAGTCCAACAACACCAGTAGCGCAATGGCCTGATCATGTTTTTTGGGCCAATTGGGTGACACAGCAGGCCACTAACCAGGCTTGCCGGTGTAGGCAGACACAAATATTCACAAGTCTGCCATATCACCTAAGAAGAATAAGCCACAATATCAGCCACCAGAAGGAGCAAACAACACGAATGGCAAACACCATGGAAATAATGCGGGCTGACATGACACATGTAATGGACAACTTCCAACGTCTACTGGATGACCATCACAGACAACACCAAAGCTACCTAAACCTTTTAAAATCAAATCAAATGTTAATTGAATCAATCACCCGCATAATGGAGAACCACACTGCAGCCACACGTGAACTGAATGCGACACTCACTAACCTCAATCAAACCCTCAGTACCCAGCAGCCAGAACAACCAAGCAGCAGTTCTGGGATGCCCACTCCACTTATTTCGCCAATGACTTCACCACCAAGGCGCTCCACCCGAACACGGGCACATGACAGTGGTAAAGGGAAATGTTTAGCCAAGCAGGCATCTCAAAAAAAATAACAATCATATGGTGTTGATTCTGTTTGGAGACAAAAAAATAAATTAGTCACTAAGTGTATGATGTACACTATAGATTTGCGAGAGGTTTGGGGGATCCTGCACAGCTCTGACTACAAAGTCACACAAACAACCTGTTAGGTGTAAGGGCCAACTATAAAGCTACTGTAAAGATGTGCGGCGGGCATTTTTCATGTTTTGTGTTTTGGTTCTGGTTCTAATTCCACTTTTGTGTTTTGGTTTTGGCTTGGTTTTGCCAAAGCCACCCTTTCGTGTTTTGGTTTTGGTTTTGCATCTGGATTTTTGAAAAAAACATAAAAACAGCTAAAATCACAGTATTTGGGGGTAATTTTGCTCCTACGGTATTATTAACCTCAATAACAATTATTTCCAGTCTATTCTGAACACTTCACACCTCACAATATTGTTTTTAGGCCAAAAGGTTGCACCAAGGTTGCTGGATGACTAAGCTAAGCAAAACAAGTGGACAACACAAACACCTGGCCCATCTAGGAGTGGCACTGCAGTGGCAGACAGGAGGGCAGATATAAAAAAAGGCCCCAAATAGCACATCACGCAAAGAAGAAAAAGAATTGCAATGAGGTAGTTGTATGACTAAGCCAAGTGACACAAACAATTGGCCCATCTAGGCGTGGCATTGCAGTGGCAGACCAGAGGGCAGATATCAAAAAAGGCCCCTAATAGCACATGATGCAAAGAAGAAAAAAAGGTGCACCAAGGTTTCTGTAGGCCTAAGCTAAGCGACACAACCACCTGACACATCTAGTAGTGTCATGCAGTGGCTGAATGTCGAGAGTGGCCCACAATTGTTCGGTCCACTGACAGCATCTCCAGCACGCTCCAGTCACTTTAAAAAAAAAAATCTGCAATTGTTGGACTTATACGGCAGTACCCCAGGACTAATACAGCAGTACCCCTGGACTCATACGGCAGAGTCACACAGGATGGCACTTTTCAAAAACTAGACCCCAAACAGCACCTCATGTAAAGATGTCGAAGAGGTGCAATGAGGTAGCTGTATGACTAAGCCAAGCGACACAAACAATTCCAAATGGAATTATACGTTCAAATCACTGGAATTAATTGACAAGATCACTGGAATTAATAATTATAAATCACTAAAATTAATTAGCAAAACCACTGTAATTATACGTCCAAATCACTGGAATTAAATGGCAAAATCTTGTTATCGCCTGCCTAGTGAAGTGGAATGTAGATGGGATTTGTTACCGGGGACACAATACCTCCATCAATTGTCTAAATCCCACTGCACTAATGGCGGATACCGGACGCACGTCTAACACCAACATAAGTGTCAAGGACTCAGTTATGAGGGCCTCCATCGTCATGTGAAGCTGAACCACTAGTCATGAACATAGTCCAGGGCCTCAGCCGTTACTTGCCACTCCGTGTCTTAAATGGCATATTGACAAGTTTACGTTTCTCCTCAGATGATTTAAATTTCTTTTTTTGTTTCTTTTTACTGAACTTTGGCTTTTTGGATTTTACATTCCCTCTACTATCACATTGGGCATCGGCCTTGGCAGACGACGTTGATGGCATTTCTTCGTCTATGTCATGGCTAGTGGCAGCAGCTTCAGCACTAGGAGGAAGTGGTTCTTCTTGATCTTTCCCTATTTTATCCTCAAAATTTTTGTTCTCTATTATTTTTTGGGAGTTATATGAGACAATATGCGGCACAGGAATGACTGGAATGACTGATGAGACAGGACACTACCACTGGTCTAATGCAGAACAACACAACAATACTGTAAGAGACTTGTGGTTGTTGTTATAATTATTATACGGCAGCAGTGGACATATAGCAGCAGCGTATATTGTCACTGGAATTACTGATGACACAGGACACTACCACTCGTCTGATGCAGCACAACAGGTTGTTGTTATAATTGTTATACTTCAGCAGTGGACATATAGCAGCAGCGTATATCGTCACTGGAATTACTAATGACACAGGACACTACCACTGGTCTGCACAACACAGCACCACTTTATACAGCTACACTGGATATATGTCAGCAGAGAACACCAACACTGTGACTGCCTGGACTGATGCAGCACAATACACTGAGTGACTACACTGGACTGGACTGAGCAGCACAACACTTGACACCCCACTTTCCTGACCCAACACACAGACACTGAACACTGAGGACACGTCCTAGCTATACACTCTCCGAGACTGGAGTGAAAATGGCCACGACGCGCGGCTCCTTGTATGGAATCCAAATCCCACGAGAATCCGACAGCGGGATGATGACGTTTTGCCTCGTTTGGGTTTCCAAGTAAGGCAGGAAAACCCGAGCCTGGCTCGGATCCAGACTCGGAAGGCAAAGTTCGGTAGGGTTCGGTTCTCTGAGAAACGAACCCGCTCATCTCTAAAAGCTAGTACTTGTAGGATACCATTTGTGCTGATATAGGTGTTGGTGGTGGTCCTATGAGTAAAATTTCAAACATCTGTCAATAGGGTTGTCCCTGTGACAGAACAGGGGAACAGAAAGTTTAACTCTTTGTGTGGCCACTCTTACATGAAATGATTCAAAATTGATTAAAATCTAACTTTGATTTTGTAATTAAAATTTTTAGTCATATACCAAAGAGAGTGGATATACTCTCCTTAAAATAGCAAACTCTTTTTTTTAGGAGAGAGGGACAATAAGAAATGTTTTTTGGTTAACTTCCAAGATCTGCCTCTCACTAATCTTAATCACTAAAAAATCTTTAATGTTTTTTGGATATAGTGATTCAGTGGGGTATATTTACTAAGGTCCCGATTTTGACCGAGATGACGTTTTTTCTTCAAAGTGTCATGTCGGTAATTTACTAAACTCAAATCACGGCAGTGATGAGAGCATTCGTATTTTTTTGGAAGTTCTTGTAGAAAAATACGAATGAATACATCTTCGGCCAAACGCGGCTGTTTAGGTATGAATCACGGTCATTTACTAACCATTCGTATTTGTAATGTGTACCGTGAAAATGAATTTGTGGTCATGAAAAAATACAATTCGTAAAAAAGTCCTAAAAAAAAGTAGACCTGCTTTTGATAAGCGTGTTTACATGTGTATTCAATTATCCATTCGTCACACCTGAATGTTTGGCCCTATAAAAGAGTCCCAGGCACATTTTGAATAACTCTCACTCTGAAATGGCTGCTGCTGTGTGTGCTAATGATTTTCTGGTTGCTGGGGGATACCTGAGACTGCTTCATGAGTCTTCTAGAAATCTGGGCCAGGTAAGTGAACATGGTCAGCAGGTTGTACAGGTGCCGCGGAGGCTCCGCCGGCCTCGTTTTTTTAGGGGTCGTTTAAACTTAAACGCATTGTCTGATGATAGAGTCATACAGATGTTTCGGCTAAATAGAAGCAACATTTTCCGTCTGTATGACCTTGTCAAACTGGACCTAGACCCTGAGACAGCACGCTCTCGCTCTGTCTCAGGCCTGCACAAACTCCTGGCTGTGTTGCACTTTATGGCTACTCGGAGCTTCCAGGCTGTGACAGGCGACGTCATTGGTATCTCCCAGCCCACCTTTTCCAAATATTTGAATCAGGTGAGTTGAAATATACATACACGTCTATGTCTAAGTGTTGCTTCTGTTAGGTCTTAGAACACAGTATTGTATTGATTACAGATCATGACACTCACCTTATATTTATTAATGTCCACTCAGGTTTTGGATGTCTTGGAACCCCATATAGATGCCTCTATCTGCTTCCCTACCCAGGAGTCGCAGTGGCATGCAGTCAGGGTAGCTTTCTATGAGCTTGCTGGCATGCCCAATGTGCTGGGTGCCATAGATTGCACACACGTTGAGCTGAGACCACCTAGGGGCAGGCAATATGTCTTTACCAATCGGCATTCTAGACAATCAACTAATGTCCAGGTGGTTTGTGATGCAAATCTCAAAATTATGAGTGTGGTTGCAGGTTACCCTGGTGGCTGCCATGACTCCTTCATCCTCAGTCAGTCATCCCTCTTTGATAAATTTGAGGACGGACAAATGCCTGATGGCTGGCTGCTGGGTATGTTCCAAGTGTGTTGTGTGTATGTGTGGTAACTTAAAACTCCTGTTTTTGTTTAGGTGTTTTTTCATAATACACATGTACTAATGTTGGCTATATCTGTATTTCAGGTGATGGTGGTTATGGCTGCTACTCTTGGCTACTTACTCCATTGTCCCAACCTGATTCTCCTGCTGAACACAATTACAATCATGCACATAAGTCTACGCGGAATGTGATAGAAAGATGTTTTGGGGTGCTGAAATCTAGGTTTCGGTGTCTGGATAAATCTGCTGGGCTTTTGTTGTATAGTCCCCCAAAGGTGACTAGGATTGTGTTCTTCTGCTGTTTTCTTCATAATCTGTGTTTGACCCAACATCTGCCACATGTTGATGAAGAAAACAGTCAGCAAGAAGGTGAGTTAGAACCATCTGGTGACAGTGTGAGTACAGATGTAGGGAGGCAGGTAAGGCAAGAAGTTATTCAGCGTTATTTTACCGGTAAGTATTGTTTAGTTTCAAATAGCCTTGATTAACCACTTTTATTAAATGTATTGTAGGTGTGAATGTTTTTCTTGTATTTGTATTTTAACATTTAATACTGGTCTGTACATTTATACTGTAATTTGACTAACTTACAGTGTCACTCATTACCCCATTAAACCATACACATTGCATATTTTAAAATGATTAGCACAGACACAGGCATTTTTGGGTAAACCATACCAAAATTTTAATTTTGGAACAAACATTTGATGCATCCTTCCTTATTTTAATTTTTTTGGTGCTGGGTGCAGAGGATTGACCAGGTTCGGTGGCCCGTGTTCTGCTGGAGCGTCTAACAGGGGAGGTAACTGGGGTCTGACTTGGTGTAGTAGTTCCGGAGCTTGAGCTGACTTGTTGGGATGCCAACACATTAATGCTTTGGCTGAGGTTGTGTATGCTTGCATTAAGTTGGTTATTTGTGGCAGTGTTGCTGGCAATAATTCTGGATAAATTTTCGTGGACCACTTGGTTGTGTTGGATTATTTGTATTAATGCTTGTTGCTGCCGCTGTTGTTCATCGATGATTCTTGTTAAATTGGCAAGCATTTGACTGTTGTCTGCCCTCATTTGTTCCATAGAATTTGCTATTCTGTCTACCTGAACTATCAGTCTGCCTGAGTTCCGACTGATGCGAGGAAGATGATGGGGCAGACTGGCAAGGTGTTGAGTGTGGGTGTTCAGGCAGGCATAGTGTTGTGCCTGTTGTGTGGCCCAACTGTTCCAAAAGTCAGGGGACATTTGTTGCTGGGGTGTTGTTGGCATCAATTGGGGGCTAACGGCTGTTTGTGGTGTTTGTGTTATGTCCTGCTGCGGGGGTGGCTGGGTAGGATCGATGGGCTGCAGGAGTAGTGTGTAGGTAGGCTGCTGGTCACTTTCCTGCTGTGCGTCCTCGACCATGATGGGTGGTTCTGTATGGGGTTGATAACAGCCACTATTTAGTTATTATTATATTTATTTGCTTGAACAAAACATGGCTTACTTAATAATACTCATGTTGAAAATGTTTCAGAGTTTGTGTGCTTAAATTACCTAGGAAGCTTACCTTTTGAAAAACATATGTGCCTTCTAATTTAAAAAAAACAATTGTATTAATAATTTGTTATTTCTCGGACTCTAAGCAATAATTAATTTGCAAACACGAAGATCTTTCGCCATTTTACATTAATGCATTTCCAGATTGTGTATGCCCCTTCCTTTTGTGAAACACACACAATGCAATAAATGTGGTTTGTTACACACGCATAATTTATTAAAGCCAGTCAGTGTTGTGTGTGTGTGTAACTTTTAAAACTATCAAATAATAATTTTTTAAAACAAAAAAACCAGGTAAATGTCTTAAGGTGGACTATGTTTCGAAATGGAGATGTTGGCCATGGCAAACATTTGGATTCCAGATTACATTTATGTTTTTTTTTACTAAAAAAGATGTAATAAAAAAATGGTTGCTATGGGCAACATCACATCTGAAAAAGTAAACAAAAAAATGTGAAAAATAACATGTGCTTGTTGTTTGAGATTATTGGCTGGATTAAGAAATTAAACATATATAATTTTTTTGATACTACACAAACAGTGGTGCAGATGAATTAACATGGAGAAGATCTAACGATTTGCAAAGCCAATGATATGTGCAAGGTGATAAAGGCACAAGCCAAACAGGGATGAACAGAATTTTTTTTTTTCATTTTTATACACTTTTTCAGCATAGAACACCTTGCACATATCAGTGGTTTTTCTAATCATTAAGCCTTATCCAGGTTAAAACATAGACCACACTGTTTTTAAGTTTTGTGACAATTATCTTTTATGTTTACTCACCAGACAGCTGAGGTGATTGTGGCTCATCACTTTGTGGACTTGCCAAAATTGCCTGTGGTGGCAGGGGCAACACTGCGGAGATGCGCCGCCGGGGTGGTGATGATGGAGCAGCAGACTCAGCCTCAAGATGACGTCTCCTGGTTGGCCACCTAGGCACACTCACCGAGCCCTGTGATGGTCGCCTTAGTGGAGGGCGGCTTGCAGAAGAAGAACCTATGTGATAAGAGAAAAATTAATATTTTGATCTACAATGTGTTTGCAGAATATGTGATTACAGTGAATTCTTACCTGCATTCCCGCCATCTGCATCACTTGGCAGTGTTGGCTGTGGCCTGGCTGTGGTGCTTCTTGTGGTACTGTTGAAAGATGTGAAAAAACATTATGAACATACTTTGAATACTCATTGTTATCTGAATTTCCTTATTGTGATGTAAACATATGGAACATAATTATAAGTAAACAATTTTATGTTGATTTTTTTCTGGTTGACTTCATTGGGTGTGTATCCTTTAAATAAGAATCAATTACACTAATTAATCCATACACAAAGCAAAATAATGCACAATATTGTAATGGTTTCTTTATTAAAAAACAATATTGCACGCTAAACTTACAAATTTTTACCAACAAATACAACACTAGCCTTCAATATCTGCATAAAAATGTTTTGGCCAAAAAAATATGCCAATGAAAATGTATAAAAAAAAAACAACAACACACAACAACACACAATAAACAGAAATGCAAATCAAGCATTTATTTTGTGAATCTAAGAAAAATAAAAAATGTATGGACAAGCTGGGCCTCTGAATATGTAGTAAAACTACACATACCAGCATGCACTGCAACAGATGTAGCATTCACTATTAACAAAAATGCGGCAATGCATGATGGGACTTGTAGTTTGCCAACACCTGTAGAGCCACAGGTTGCCCAGGTCTGCACGACATCACTAACACAAGGTAACAATTAACAAAGTGACAATCATAATTAGCAGGATTAAATTACAAACAACAAATGACAACACACAGATGTTAAGACTTTTAAATTTTAAACAAATACTCACCATCCTGCCTTGGCCGGTCAGAATCCCGGACATGAAGCGCACCAACCACTTCGGGGGGAATAAGGGAACGCACAGGCTCCTCCCAATCCCGATAAGAAGCACGGAAGGGGGGTCCACCCCCGGTTTGGCGGGCTGATTTGGCCTCCTTGGCCATTTTTGCCTTCACACAGCGCTTTATATCATAAAAGCGCTTGCAACATGTGTCCTCAATCCGCCTCACCACACCCTCACTATTCACTGCGGCAATGGCTTTACCCCACAGTACAGACTTCCTACGTGTGGACACCTTGGCAGCATCATGGCCAAACAACTGCCGATGATGCCTCATCAGCTCCCGCACCAAAGCCATGTTTTCAGCATAGCATTTGTAGTGGTGCATGGCTGCGGAGCCACAACACCATCACTATCACTGGAGAACGCAGCAACAGGGACCCCCTCCTCCTCACTAACCTCCTCCCTCTCACTAACCTCCTCCACCTCACTCACCTCCTCCCTCTCACTAACCTCCTCCACCTCACTCACCTCCTCCCTCTTGCTAACCTCCTCCACCTAACTCACCTCCTCCCTTTCACTCACCTCCTCCAACACACTGACCACTGACTGGGACATAATCCCGACAAACTACAAATAACACAGAGAAAAAAAAAACAGAAAGCACACTCCTCCACTACCACTACACACCACACACCCACACACACTCACTCACAAACAATTACAATAGACTTGAAAAAAAAAAACAAGGACAAAAAAGTAGACAAACTTTGAAAAAACTACACAAGTATGACAAGACTACTTACACACACAGTACAGCACTCAACAATCGCAAAAAACCACAACAAATCCACCAACAACTCCAGAAAACTCACCAACTCCTAACACACCTTCCTCTCTCCTCTCCACTAGCTAAACCCACGAGGTGCGGACGGTTTGGGGCGTTTTTATAGTAATGTGCACAGACACTCCTCCATCACGAATCAAACCAATCACGGACGTGAGTGACAAAACCGAAACTAAAGAAAAAAATGCGGCCGTGAACGGACAAACACTGCCGTGACTAAAATGTGACGCAGCCGTAAAAAAACACATAACACGGCCGCAAAACCACTAAATCGGCCGCATTCTACCAAACAAAACTACGAATGACATCGACATGGCAAAACACGAAGAAGAAAAATACGACAGCTTAGTAAATTAGTCGTAATAAATTAAAAAAGTTGCAAAATCACACTTTCGATGTCATTCGTGTTAGATCTTTAACCTCAGCCGGAAAATTACGAACTTTAGTAAATATACCCCAGTAAGTGTAATTTAAATTTGCATTTACTTAAAAAATAAAAGTGGGTGATAATATGATGAAACGGTGAGGTATTTAGTAATGGATCATTCCTCTAACCACTGACGAGTGCTTTTTTGGAAGTAATTCCTTTGGATAGAATCATTTTTCTATGCATGTTTTTTTTAAACGTTAACAAACAATTGTAGAGACGTACATAATGAACCAATTTAGGGCCTACAGTTTAAAACAGAAAAGTACCTAAATCAGTAAGGACATGTGTAAGTTTTGGCTGTGATATAGGATAAAGTACCGGGGCCAGGTGTCAAGTGACTTCTGCTCTATAGATTGTTGTGTTAGCAGCTTCCTTGGTCAAACTACATTTTTACAAAACATGCAAATACGCTTTCATGATGCCACCAACAGCATCTCCTGTACACCCCTGTCCTTTTAAAAAAAAATCTGCACCACAAAATTAATTGTATTTGCAAAACATGGGACGTGCTGGAATTTGCCCAGTTGTAATGCACGCACAATATTGGTGGCATTGTCCAATATCACAAATCCCCAGGAGAGTCTAAGTGGGTTAAGCCAATGAGCTATAATGTCCCTCAGTTTCTGTAAGAGGCACACCACTGACAAGAGGTTGTCAGCGGTGTGCCTCTTACAGAAAGCAGTGATACACAGCGTAGCCTGCCAAGAAACGAGTTTGGATTTTCAAGATGCTGCTACTGGTGCCACTTCTGCTGTTGTTGCTGCGGGAGGCAATACATCTACCCAATGGGCTGTCACAGTCATATAGTCCTTAGTCTGTCCTGTTCCACTTGTCCACATGTCCGTGGTTAAGTGGACACTGGATACAACCGCATTTTTTAGGACACTGGTGACACTTTTTTTGACGTCTCTGTACATTCTCGGTATCGCCTGCCTAGTGAATTGGAACCTAATGGGATTTGGTACCAGGGACACAATACCTCCATCAATTGTCTAATTGTACCACTGTATAAATGGCAGATAACGGATGCACGTCTAACACCAACATAGGTGTCCAGGCCTCAGTTATCCGCTTTGCAACAGGTTGACTGCTGTCCTATTTCATCTTCCTCACAACGGACTGTTGGACAGTCAATTGCTTAGTTGAAGTAGTACAAGTGTCTTGCGACTTCCCCTCTGGGATGATTATCAACTCCCAGCAGCAACAACAGCAGTGGCAGCAACAGCAGGCATACCACTCAAGGATCCCCTGGAGGAATCCCGTTTAGGAGAGGACTCGTCAGTCTTGCCAGGGACATGGCCTGCAGGACTACAGACGTGCATGGCTAAGGAGGAAGTTAACATTGAGGTAGTTGGTGATGTGGCTTGCAGGAACTTGGGTACAAGAGGAAGAAGGGATTTAGGTGTCATTGAACTGCTTACACTCTTACCCAAAGTTTCACAACTTGACACTGACTTCTGATGAATGCGCTGCAGGTGACGTATAAGGGAGGATGTTCCTAGGTGGTTAACATCCTTACCCCTACTTATTACAGATTGACAGAGGCAACACACGGCTTGACACCTGTTGTTCTATTTTGTGGAGAAATAATTCCACACTGAAGAGGTGGCTTTTTTGGTACTTTGCCAAGGCATCACAATGAGCTTCTTCATCCTATGGACAACAGGCGTCTCTTCCTCAGTGCCTCATTTAAACAAACCACATCACCATCAGAATTATCATCGTCCACTTCCTCTTCAGCTCCAGCAACACCCATATCCTCATCCTGGTGTACTTCAACAGTGACATCTTCAATTTGAATATCAGACACTGGACTGTGGGTGTTCCTTCCAGCACTTGCAGGGGTCATGAAAATGGTGGAAGGAGCCACCTCTTCCCATCCAGTGTTGGGAAGGTCAGGCATCGCATCCGCCGACACACTCGGACACTCTTTGGGGATTTGTGATACCATCTCAGAATGCACAGTTCTTTTCTGTGCTTTTTCCAGCTTAACTCTTTTACTTTTTCTAGCGGGAGGATGAGGGCTTCCATCGTCATGTGAAGCTGAAGCCCTAGTCATGAACATAGGCCAGGGCACTAGCCGTTCCTTGCCAGTCCGTGTCATAAATGGCCTATTGGCAAGTTTACGTTTCTCCTCAGACCATTTATATTACTTATTTGGGGACTTTTTACTGAACTTTGGATTTTTGGATTTTACATGCCCTCTACTATCACATTGAGCATTGTTCTTGGCAGACGACGTTGATGGCATTTCATCGTCTTTGTCATGGCTAGTGGCAGCAGCTTCAGGGAGGAAGTGGATCTTGATCTTTCCCTATTTTATCCTCAAAATTTTAATTCTCCATTATTTTTCTGGAGTTGTCAATGGTGCAAGTATGCGGGTACGCTCGGGTATGGAGTACCCTTAATAATTTGGCAGCAGGTACGAAGTTCCACCTGCCACACACTTTGCCATTGCCACAATTATAAGTGCCACAAAGCAAGAAGACCATGGTGCTTGGCAGCATGACGGCTCCTCCCACTTTGTCAGGGTTACCAAGAGTGCAACAGTGGCTGTATTTTCCTGTTATAATGGAGGCATTACTATATATTGTTATTAAATTGGGGGAATTACTATATATTTCTATTATACTGGAGGCATTACTATATATTTTTAGCCCTGCCTCCAGAATCCCAAAAATAGAGGATGTGACATGTGGCCACACTGCTAGTGTCATGTAGCCACTTCCACTAGCAGCTTGTGGCCACGCCCCATCATAACACATTACCACACCCATTTTTTGGCACTCAGTACCCATAAGAAAATTTTTCTACTTGCACCACTGGGAATTATATAACAAAATTTGCGGCACAGGAGCATTGGACATATGGCAGCAGAGGATACCACTGTGACTGGTCACTGGAATGACTGATGGCTGATGCACAGGACACTACCACTGGACTGATGCAGGACAACACAGCAACACTGTAAGTGACTTGATATTATTATACAGCAGCACTGGACATATGACAGCAGAGTATACCACTGTGACTGGTCACTGGAATGACTGATGGCTGATGCACAGGACACTACCACTGGACTGATGCAGCACAATAAACCACCACTGAACTGATGCAGCACAACACAGCACCACTGGACTGGACTTATACAGCAGCACTGGACATTTGGCAGCAAGAGGACACAACCACTGTGACTGGACAATGCAGCACAAGACACGGACACTGAGAGAACGGAGACACGTCCTCTCTCTACACTCTCCAATGCCGCAGTGAAAATGGCGGGGATGTGCGGCTCCTTATATGGTATCCAAATCCCGTGAGAATCCGACAGCGGGATGATGACGTTTTGCCTCGTTCTGGTTTCCGAGTCATGCGGGAAAATCCGAGCCTGACTCGGATCCAGGCTCGGAGCGTGAAGTCCGGTAGGGTTCGGTTCTCTGAGAACTGAACCCGCTCATCTCTAGTATTTATTACTCGATTAAGGTGGGTGGCTGATATCTTTGCAAAGATTTTTACATCTGTGTTTATTAAAGAGATATGTCTATATGATTCGGGCAATATAGGATCCTTTCCTGGCTCTGGTACCAATATTATTATGGCTTCCTTCATTGACTCAGGAAGTTTATTATCTTCATAATACTCATTGAACGAATCTAACAATTTGAGAGCTAGTGCTGTCAGATGTTTTTTATAGATCTCTATAGGTATTCCATCCACACCAGGGGCTTTACCTCCTGAAAATGCCTTAATGGCACATTCCATCTCCCCTACTGTAAAGGTGGCATCCAAAGATTCATGTGAAGCACTTGACAAGGTAGGTAATTCAATGTTGTTCACATATTCACATATCTCCCTTTCAATACTGGTTTCTCTTGTATTGTAAACATCCTGAAAAAAAGCAATAAAAACCTTTACTATCTCCGGGGTATCTGCAACTATATTTCCTGTAGTGGTTTGTATTTTAGTAATTATGTTTGAGGGCCCATCTATCTTTGCCAGGTATGCCAGATAGCTCCCTGATCTATCTGAGTTCAGATAGCTATTGTGA
Source organism: Pseudophryne corroboree (assembly GCF_028390025.1). NCBI lineage: Eukaryota > Metazoa > Chordata > Amphibia > Anura > Myobatrachidae > Pseudophryne > Pseudophryne corroboree. Next base: position 248,706,450 of record NC_086453.1, on the reverse strand, counting down.
GATCTAAATAACATAGTTCGATTTATACCATCATAAGTGTGCTTTCCATTTCCTTTGAGCTTCCTGCCATACCAACCTAGTGTCCTCCTGTCTTTCTGCTAAATATTTTGCTTCCATATTAATACTCTTTTTCTAGCTATGTTATAGTTTTCCTATATGACAACTTTAACTCTGCTATTTTTTTTTATCAAGGAACCCCTCATGTATGCCTTAATTGCATCCCACACAATATCCATATGTGCTGATCCTATATTAACTTCTAGAAACTCCAGCCACGCTTTTTCCAGTTCTAATCCTGCTCCCATCTGTATTAACCATGAAGGGTTACATTTCCAAAATAATTGTTCCTTGTCTACCTCCACTTCTATTTGCAGTAAGATTGGTGATCCGATATTCCTCTTGTTTTATATTTAATAGAGGATAGTCTTGGCAATATATTTTTAAATACCAAATCAATTCTTGAAAAGGAACCATACGTCTGTGAATAGCATGAAAACTGTTGTACCCCGGGGTTCCTTATCCTCCATGGGTCTACCCGCTATAAATGTTGCAAAACCTCTATTATTCTGGTGCTTTCTACTACTGCTTTCCGCCATCTATCTAAAACTGGATCTAATACATTGTTAAAGTCCCCAAGACAGATTACCGGTATCTTTGGTGCCAATGCTACAAACTCCACCACTATCTTTAATATCTCATATGAAAATGGTTGTGGTATATATATGGTGGTGGTATATATATGGCTAATATGTTCATCTGAACAGATTTAACTGTACAGTTAAAAAAAAAACATATCTTCCTCCTGGATCTATTTTTACCATATTGCAACTAAAAGGAACTGTTTTTTTAATCAATATTGACACCCCCCCTCGAGCAAGATGTATAGGATGCATGAAATGTCCACCCAATCCACGGCCTTTTCAATGATAATAATCTAACTCCTACCAAGTGCGTTTCTAAAAGACAAACTATTTCTGTACCAAACTGCTTTATTTGTTAAAACACCAGTGACCATTTTATTTTATTATTTAAACCTCTTATATTCCATGTTAGAACTTTCAGCATGGATTATGGCCAACAGATGTAGCAAAATGGCAAGATATATACTGAGGGTCTCAGTATATATCACTCTCTTTTCCCTAGAACAAGAGACCATATGATCCTATATTTTGGAGGAGCCCTTTCGCACATCGCACTGGGGTCCCTAACCATAACAACAATACACACATAACCCACATCCCCCCTCCCTGTATACCACCCTTTGCCTGGCATACCTAGTCCCCCCCCTCCCCTCCAAACACATAATAGACAATTATAAACAATATAATACATCCAACCATATATCTTATTGGCAATAAATTAAATTAACAATTTTTCCACAAACTTTTCATGGTTATTACCCTCCTCCATTTCTGGTATCCCTACTATTCTTACATTATTACGGCGTATTTGCCCTTCAATATCTGAGCGCTTATTTTTCATACCACCGACCTGCTCAGTCATACCTTTCACCTGTACTTGTGGCTGGGCAACATTGTCCTCTGTGGAAGATACTCTCACCTCCACCTCACCCACTCTTTCACGTACTCTATTAAGATCTTACCGTGACAGTGAAATGTCTGACTGTATCTTGCCGATTTTTTCTGACAAGCGATTTTCACTTGCACTTACTGTTTCTAACACCTGCTGAAGAGAAACTTCTGAAGCACTACAGGGTACATTTGTTTTGGAGGGGGTTGTTTGTGGAGTAGTTGGAACTGATTTTGTGACACTTGTTTGTGTTCTAGCATATTTTCCCAATTTGGCCGCAGCTGCTGCCTGGCCCATTTTCCCCATTTTCCAACTACTTATACTTACTCATACACTTCTATGTTTTGCTTATTCTAGTTGCCAGATATATATATTCCAATAGAGGTACAATTTCTCACAGTCTGAATAGGAGATTAAACAACATTGTCCCAGTCAACATCATTAAAATAGTGACTCACGTGATCCAGACTCATTTTTCACTTGCCAGCACAGGACCGTCTTTACAATACTTTTTGCAGCTTTTTGTGTTACTGAAGGCCTGTTCAAACCTATGTCAAAGGCTCTTAGGCCGGTGCCTCAACTGGGTCTCCTCCATCTCCCACACAGTCCCCAAGCCACACCCCAGATAACTCTCCTCCACCAGTGGCAAACGCAGGATTTGCATGGGGGGGTTTCCAGAACTGGGCGGAGCCAATCACGGGGGTGGGGACTGAGGTGACCCAGTATATGCTGGGTCCGTAAAACTAGTGTGTCTGTGTGTTTATATATATATATATATATATCTACACATATATATCTACACATATATATATATATATATATATATATATATACACACATATATCTACACACACACATATATATATATATATATATATATACACATACACACACACACATACATATACACGGGTGGTCTTCAGTATGCCGGCGGTCAGGCTCCCAGCGACCAGCATACCGGCGCCGGGAGCCTGACCGCCGGCATACCGACACTTATTCTACCTCGTGGGGGTCCACGACCCCCCTGGAGGGAGAATAGAATAGTGTGGCGAGCACAGCGAGCCCGCAAGGGGCTCATTTGTGCTCGCCACACTGTTGGTAAGCCGGCGGCCGGCCTCCCGGCGCCGGTATGCTGGTCGCCGGGAGGCCGGCCGCCGGGAGATCGTAGTGAACCCATATACACATATACATAGCATATTAAACATGCATACATATATATATATATATATGTACACACATACAGTACACATATATATACACATGTATATATATATATATATATATATATATATCATATGTGTGTGTGTGTTTATATGTATGTATGTATGTATGTATATACATGTGTATATATGTAGGCACATGGATATATATGTACTATAATTAAAATAAAGTAAACTTTTATTACACTTGCAAGTGCCACCAGGAAGACAGCAGGCTGCAGAGGATGCTAGACAGTCATTAGTAATACTCATGCAGCTAAAAAGAAAAAGAATTTTTTTTTTTTTTTTTTTAGTGGAGGGGGGTTTCTGGGTACTCGGAAACCCCCCTGGGTGCGCCACTGTCCACAGCAGACCCTCTCACAGTCATGATAGTGGTTGAGGGGGGGCAAAAACAGGGGAGAGGGTAGAAAGGGTATAGCTGGGCCAACCAGCGGCGGTGTCCTCACCACCCTTTGCTCCGGGTTCACTGCTTGGCCGGTCTAGCAGCTCCCAGCCGCACGTTTGCTGCAGTCCTCTCACGGTGCCGCCCGAGTCTCTCACCCCCGGGACGGGGAGCCGCTGCCTCCGCCGCGCCGCCCGGCAACACGGACTCTGGGTTCACTTCCACCAGGTCCCAGACCACATCCTCACAAGTGGGACCCCAGCAAGGGACTCCCACTCCACAATCAACTGCAGGAGATAGGCGACCTGGCCGGTTTCTGTGCTCCAAATTGCAGCTCTGGGACCATGGAGACAAGCAGGATTTGCTTGGACGGCCGCAGAGCCCTTGTCAGCCCTCACCTACTCCTGTGCTGCCGTTGCCACGCCCCGTCTGCATTATGTATATTTGGTAAGTTTACATGCATTGTGTTTCTTGCACTATGTTCTGTATGCATGTCCTGTTTTCTTTTTCCTTCTTGTTGAGCAGAGCTTTATTCATGCCCTTTGTCTTTTGTAACATCTATTAACATGCCATGTTTTCTAGGTCTCTCTTTTGAGATCTGATGTTACCATGACTATCGGCTCCTATGTCTCTAGCAGTGTGATCCAGCTGTGATCGTTTACTCTTGCTACCATGACTATTTAGCTTTGTGCCCATTGTTGTATATTAATACATATTTTGTTAATAATCTATATGTTTACATTTCGTGAATACATTGTATCCATATCTATGCCATTGTTTTTAATATGTATTTGTCTGTGTTATTTGTATATTTGTTATTTGTTTCACACTCTGTTAGTGGTCTATTCATGAAGCAGTTAAAAGTGTGGAAAAGTGAGCAAGTGGAGAAGTTGCCCATAACAACAAATCAGCTGCTACGTATAATTTTATAGAATGCACTTTATAAATGTTACCTCAACACTGATTAGCTGCCATGGGCACTGGCTCACCTCTAAACTCTTCTCACTGTTTCATGAATAGACCGCTAAGTCTATTAAGTGGACATCCAGCACCTCTGTCTGATTTTGCTTGACCGGAAGGTGGTTCTTGTAGTCCACAAAGTAGGAGGTGGAAAGCATTTAAATAAATTGTAAGCTTGTGAGCAGGGCCTTTCTACCTCTATGACAGTTTGTTTATTACCCTGTTTTGTTTTATCATTGAGTCCAATTTTAAAGTGCAACGTAATGTGCTGCGCTATAAAAGAAATTGTTAATAAATACATTTAAATTGTCAGTATTTTGATATTGATGTTTATGTTTGACAACAGAGCAATAAATGCTCTGAAACATTGATGAACTTCTTGTCTCCATTGTCTTATTTATTTGGAGTGCTGCCTTTGGGACATTATGCTGAGGCTGCTTCCAGCTTATTTGGATGGCACCGCACAGTACCTTGATAGGAAACACTGAGTCCCGCCGTTGGATGTATTTATATGACGTACGGTGGGGTGAGGCAGGTGAAGCAGAGCCTTTCTTGTCATACTAACGTTTGTACCAGAGTTTTGATTGTATAAAGTATATGAAAAATACAAATAATATGTTTGAAATATCTTCTTTGCATTATTCTAATCATTTTTATATCCAAAACTCTGGAGTAAAAAGTATATGGCAGGTGAGGCAGTGCCTCCTCTGCCTATCATTTCCTCACATCTCAGATCAAAACTCACCAAACTTACAGATGTTTATACTGCTGCACCTGTGTATAATGCCCAGATGTACCCTTTGGCTCATATATTGCGTTTAAATCTGGCTCTGGTGCTAGCCAGTGCTTCCTGAGCCATTTAGCTCACCGCACGTCTATACGGATAGATAGATAGATAGATAGATAGATAGATAGATAGATACTTGCCACTCACCGGACTTCACGTGTATCAGAAATCATGAGGTGGAGGTGCACAGTTAGGTTATAGTTTCAGTTACATTAAACTTCATCAGAATCACATTATTCTGATGAAAGTTAATGTAACTGAAACTTTAATCTAACTGAGCGCATCAGCCTTATAATTTCTGATATATGTGAAGTCCGGTTAGTGCTGCCCGTCGCAGCCAAACATGTGTGTTACTGTGTTCACTTGGGAGGGCACCACGGCAAATGCTGCTTCATAAAACTGAGTGCAGAGAAAACTGTTTATATATATATATATATGTGCGGCAGACACTATTCGGTTCTGGATCTCCGTTCGTGTTTTGGATTTGGATTGGTTTTGCCAAAACCACCCTTCCGGGTTTTGGTTTTGGATCTGGATTTTTATTTTATTTTTTAAAACCTAAAAACAGCTAAAATCACAGAATTTTTTTATTTATTGTTCCTACGGTATTATTAACCTGAACAACATTCATTTCCACTCATTTCCAGTCTGTTCTGAACACCTCACACAATATTGTTTTTAGGCCAAAGGGTTGCACCGAGGTAAGTGACACAAGTGTGCGCCACAAACACGTGACCCATCTAGGAGTGGCACTGCAGAGGCAGACAGGATGGCAGTTTTAAAAACTAGGCCCCAATGAGCTCATAATTCAAAGAAAAAAAAGGGTACAAGATGGAATTGTCCTTGGGTCCTCCCACCCACCCTTATGTTGTATAAACAGGACATGCACACTTTAACAAACCAATCATTGTTGGCAGCTCCTTCAGTCCGCACCAGATGTCAACACTTGCTCCTGACTGCCCTGCATCACCACCAGCAGGTTGGCTAGAAAATTTTATTATTTTCCTCGCAGCGACAGTTGTGGGAGAAAATGAAGGAGGAGCTGTTTATGGGTCACGTTCCGCTTGAGCTGACAATTTTCTCACCAGCAGGTCTTTGCACCTCTGCAGACTTGTTGGAAAGAGAGATACAACATAGGCTTTTAACCTAAAATCGAGCATGGTGGTCAAAATGTAGTGGTCTGATTTTAACAGATTGACCACCCTTGAATAATGGCAAAGCAAATGGAGTGCTCCATCCACAAGTACCACATAGTTAGCAGAATCACTCCATCTTAGCTCCTTCAATTTCTCCAGCTGCTTCTGAAAATGCCTGATGAGGGTAATGACTTTACTCAAGCTGGCAGTGTCTGAACTGACTTCACGTTTAGCAAGTTTGAAGGGTTGGAGAACCATGCACAACATGGACATCATTCTCGGGATTTGGTACAGGGGATACAGTACATCCATCAACTGTCTAAATCCCATTGAACTAATGGTGGATACCACATGCGAGTCTACAACCAGCATAGAGTTATGGCCTCAGTAATCTGTTTTGCAACAGGATGACTGATGTCATATTTTATCTTCCTCGCAAAGGACTGTTGGATAGTCAATTGCTTAGTTGAAGTAGTACAAGTGATCTTCCGACTAGAGATGAGCGCCTGAAATTTTTCGGGTTTTGTGTTTTGGTTTTGGGTTCGGTTCCGCGGCCGTGTTTTGGGTTCGAACGCGTTTTGGCAAAACCTCACCGAATTATTTTTGTCGGATTCGGGTGTGTTTTGGATTCGGGTGTTTTTTTCAAAAAACCCTAAAAAACAGCTTAAATCATAGAATTTGGGGGTAATTTTGATCCCAAAGTATTATTAACCTCAAAAAACATAATTTACACTCATTTTCAGCCTATTCTGAACACATCACACCTCACAATATTATTTTTAGTCCTAAAATTTGCACCGAGGTCGCTGTGTGAGTAAGATAAGCGACCCTAGTGGCCGACACAAACACCGGGCCCATCTAGGAGTGGCACTGCAGTGTCACGCAGGATGTCCCTTCCAAAAAACCCTCCCCAAACAGCACATGACGCAAAGAAAAAAAGAGGCGCAATGAGGTAGCTGACTGTGTGAGTAAGATTAGCGACCCTAGTGGCCGACACAAACACCGGGCACATCTAGGAGTGGCACTGCAGTGTCACGCAGGATGTCCCTTCCAAAAAACCCTCCCCAAACAGCACATGACGCAAAGAAAAAAAGAGGCGCAATGAGGTAGCTGTGTGAGTAAGATTAGCGACCCTAGTGGCCGACACAAACACCGGGCCCATCTAGGAGTGGCACTGCAGTGTCACGCAGGATGTCCCTTCCAAAAAACCCTCCCCAATCAGCACATGATGCAAAGAAAAAGAAAAGAAAAAAGAGGTGCAAGATGGAATTATCCTTGGGCCCTCCCACCCACCCTTATGTTGTATAAACAAAACAGGACATGCACACTTTAACCAACCCATCATTTCAGTGACAGGGTCTGCCACACGACTGTGACTGATATGACGGGTTGGTTTGGACCCCCCCAAAAAAGAAGCAATTAATCTCTCCTTGCACAAACTGGCTCTACAGAGGCAAGATGTCCACCTCATCTTCACCCTCCGATATATCACCGTGTACATCCCCCTCCTCACAGATTATCAATTCGTCCCCACTGGAATCCACCATCTCAGCTCCCTGTGTACTTTGTGGAGGCAATTGCTGCTGGTCAATGTCTCCGCGGAGGAATTGATTATAATTCATTTTAATGAACATCATCTTCTCCACATTTTCTGGATGTAACCTCGTACGCCGATTGCTGACAAGGTGAGCGGCGGCACTAAACACTCTTTCGGAGTACACACTTGTGGGAGGGCAACTTAGGTAGAATAAAGCCAGTTTGTGCAAGGGCCTCCAAATTGCCTCTTTTTCCTGCCAGTATAAGTACGGACTGTGTGACGTGCCTACTTGGATGCGGTCACTCATATAATCCTCCACCATTCTATCAATGTTGAGAGAATCATATGCAGTGACAGTAGACGACATGTCCGTAATCGTTGTCAGGTCCTTCAGTCCGGACCAGATGTCAGCATCAGCAGTCGCTCCAGACTGCCCTGCATCACCGCCAGCGGGTGGGCTCGGAATTCTGAGCCTTTTCCTCGCACCCCCAGTTGCGGGAGAATGTGAAGGAGGAGATGTTGACAGGTCGCGTTCCGCTTGACTTGACAATTTTGTCACCAGCAGGTCTTTCAACCCCAGCAGACCTGTGTCTGCCGGAAAGAGAGATCCAAGGTAGGCTTTAAATCTAGGATCGAGCACGGTGGCCAAAATGTAGTGCTCTGATTTCAACAGATTGACCACCCGTGAATCCTTGTTAAGCGAATTAAGGGCTGCATCCACAAGTCCCACATGCCTAGCGGAATCGCTCCGTGTTAGCTCCTCCTTCAATGCCTCCAGCTTCTTCTGCAAAAGCCTGATGAGGGGAATGACCTGACTCAGGCTGGCAGTGTCTGAACTGACTTCACGTGTGGCAAGTTCAAAGGGCATCAGAACCTTGCACAACGTTGAAATCATTCTCCACTGCACTTGAGACAGGTGCATTCCACCTACTATATCGTGCTCAATTGTATAGGCTTGAATGGCCTTTTGCTGCTCCTCCAACCTCTGAAGCATATAGAGGGTTGAATTCCACCTCGTTACCACTTCTTGCTTCAGATGATGGCAGGGCAGGTTCAGTAGTTTTTGGTGGTGCTCCAGTTTTCTGTACGTGGTGCCTGTACGCCGAAAGTGTCCCGCAATTCTTCTGGCCACCGACAGCATCTCTTGCACGCCCCTGTCGTTTTTTAAAAAATTCTGCACCACCAAATTCAAGGTATGTGCAAAACATGGGACGTGCTGGAATTGGCCCAGATTTAATGCACACACAATATTGCTGGCGTTGTCCGATGCCACAAATCCACAGGAGAGTCCAATTGGGGTAAGCCATTCCGCGATGATCTTCCTCAGTTGCCGTAAGAGGTTTTCAGCTGTGTGCGTATTCTGGAAAGCGGTGATACAAAGCGTAGCCTGCCTAGGAAAGAGTTGGCGTTTGCGAGATGCTGCTACTGGTGCCGCCGCTGCTGTTCTTGCGGCGGGAGTCCATACATCTACCCAGTGGGCTGTCACAGTCATATAGTCCTGACCCTGCCCTGCTCCACTTGTCCACATGTCCGTGGTTAAGTGGACATTGGGTACAGCTGCATTTTTTAGGACACTGGTGACTCTTTTTCTGAGGTCTGTGTACATTTTCGGTATCGCCTGCCTAGAGAAATGGAACCTAGATGGTATTTGGTACCGGGGACACAGTACCTCCAACAAGTCTCTAGTTGGCTCTGCAGTAATGATGGATACCGGAACCACGTTTCTCACCACCCAGGATGCCAAGGCCTCAGTTATCCGCTTTGCAGTAGGATGACTGCTGTGATATTTCATCTTCCTCGCAAAGGACTGTTGAACAGTCAATTGCTTACTGGAAGTAGTACAAGTGGGCTTACGACTTCCCCTCTGGGATGACCATCGACTCCCAGCGGCAACAACAGCAGCGCCAGCAGCAGTAGGCGTTACACGCAAGGATGCATCGGAGGAATCCCAGGCAGGAGAGGACTCGTCAGACTTGCCAGTGACATGGCCTGCAGGACTATTGGCATTCCTGGGGAAGGAGGAAATTGACACTGAGGGAGTTGGTGGGGTGGTTTGCGTGAGCTTGGTTACAAGAGGAAGGGATTTACTGGTCAGTGGACTGCTTCCGCTGTCACCCAAAGTTTTTGAACTTGTCACTGACTTATTATGAATGCGCTGCAGGTGACGTATAAGGGAGGATGTTCCGAGGTGGTTAACGTCCTTACCCCTACTTATTACAGCTTGACAAAGGGAACACACGGCTTGACACCTGTTGTCCGCATTTCTGGTGAAATACCTCCACACCGAAGAGCTGATTTTTTTGGTATTTTCACCTGGCATGTCAACGGCCATATTCCTCCCACGGACAACAGGTGTCTCCCCGGGTGCCTGACTTAAACAAACCACCTCACCATCAGAATCCTCCTGGTCAATTTCCTCCCCAGCGCCAGCAACACCCATATCCTCCTCATCCTGGTGTACTTCAACACTGACATCTTCAATCTGACTATCAGGAACTGGACTGCGGGTGCTCCTTCCAGCACTTGCAGGGGGCATGCAAATAGTGGAAGGCGCATGCTCTTCACGTCCAGTGTTGGGAAGGTCAGGCATCGCAAACGACACAATTGGACTCTCCTTGTGGATTTGGGATTTCAAAGAACGCACAGTTCTTTGCGGTGCTTTTGCCAGCTTGAGTCTTTTCAGTTTTCTAGCGAGAGGCTGAGTGCTTCCATCCTCATGTGAAGCTGAACCACTAGCCATGAACATAGGCCAGGGCCTCAGCCGTTCCTTGCCACTCCGTGTGGTAAATGGCATATTGGCAAGTTTACGCTTCTCCTCCGACAATTTTATTTTAGGTTTTGGAGTCCTTTTTTTTCTGATATTTGGTGTTTTGGATTTGACATGCTCTGTACTATGACATTGGGCATCGGCCTTGGCAGACGACGTTGCTGGCATTTCATCGTCTCGGCCATGACTAGTGGCAGCAGCTTCAGCACGAGGTGGAAGTGGATCTTGATCTTTCCCTAATTTTGGAACCTCAACTTTTTTGTTCTCCATATTTTATAGGCAGAACTAAAAGGCACCTCAGGTAAACAATGGAGATGGATGGATTGGATACTAGTATACAATTATGGACGGACTGCCACGGTTAGGTGGTATAAAAAAACCACGGTTAGGTGGTATATATTATAATAATAATACAATTATGGATGGACGGACTGCCTGCCGACTGCCGACACAGAGGTAGCCACAGCCGTGAACTACCGCACTGTACACTGGTTGATAAAGAGATAGTAGTATACTCGTAACAACTAGTATGACACTATGACGACGGTATAAAGAAAGAAAAAAAAATACCACAGTTAGGTGGTATATATTATAATAATAATACAATTATGGATGGACGGACTGCCTGCCGACTGCCGACACAGAGGTAGCCACAGCCGTGAACTACCGCACTGTACACTGGTTGATAAAGAGATAGTAGTATACTCGTAACAACTAGTATGACACTATGACGACGGTATAAAGAATGAAAAAAAAACCACGGTTAGGTGGTATATATTATAATAATAATACAATTATGGATGGACGGACTGCCTGCCGACTGCCGACACAGAGGTAGCCACAGCCGTGAACTACCGCACTGTACACTGGTTGATAAAGAGATAGTAGTATACTCGTAACAACTAGTATGACACTATGACGACGGTATAAAGAAAGAAAAAAAAATACCACAGTTAGGTGGTATATATTATAATAATAATACAATTATGGATGGACGGACTGCCTGCCGACTGCCGACACAGAGGTAGCCACAGCCGTGAACTACCGCACTGTACACTGGTTGATAAAGAGATAGTAGTATACTCGTAACAACTAGTATGACACTATGACGACGGTATAAAGAATGAAAAAAAAACCACGGTTAGGTGGTATATATTATAATAATAATACAATTATGGATGGACGGACTGCCTGCCGACTGCCGACACAGAGGTAGCCACAGCCGTGAACTACCGCACTGTACACTGGTTGATAAAGAGATAGTAGTATACTCGTAACAACTAGTATGACACTATGACGACGGTATAAAGAATGAAAAAAAAACCACGGTTAGGTGGTATATATTATAATAATAATACAATTATGGATGGACGGACTGCCTGCCGACTGCCGACACAGAGGTAGCCACAGCCGTGAACTACCGCACTGTACACTGGTTGATAAAGAGATAGTAGTATACTCGTAACAACTAGTATGACACTATGACGACGGTATAAAGAATGAAAAAAAAACCACGGTTAGGTGGTATATATTATAATAATAATACAATTATGGATGGACGGACTGCCTGCCGACACAGAGGTAGCCACAGCCGTGAACTACCGCACTGTACACTGGTTGATAAAGAGATAGTAGTATACTCGTAACAACTAGTATGACACTATGACGGTATAAAGAATGAAAAAAAAACCACGGTTAGGTGGTATATATTATAATAATAATACAATTATGGATGGACGGACTGCCTGCCGACTGCCGACACAGAGGTAGCCACAGCCGTGAACTACCGCACTGTACACTGGTTGATAAAGAGATAGTAGTATACTCGTAACAACTAGTATGACACTATGACGACGGTATAAAGAAAGAAAAAAAAATACCACGGTTAGGTGGTATATATTGTAATACAATTATGGATGGACGGACTGCCTGCCGAGTTCCGACTGCCGACACAGAGGTAGCCACAGCCGTGAACTACCGCACTGTACTGTGTCTGCTGCTAATATAGACTGGTTGATAAAGAGATAGTATACAATACATACAACAATATACTACTATACTGGTGGTCAGGCACTGGTCACCACTAGTCACACTGGCAGTGGCACTCCTGCAGCAAAAGTGTGCACTGTTTAATTTTAAATTAATATAATATTATGTACTCCTGGGGGCTCCTGCTATAACAACCTGCAGTGCTCCCCAGTCTCCCCCACAATTATTATAAGCTTTGCCTTTTATACATTGATGTGCAGCACACTGGGCTGAGCTGAGTGCACACAGACTGAGTCACACTGTGTGACTGGCTGCTGCTGTGTATCGTTTTTTTTCAGGCAGAGAACGGATATAGCAGAGAACGGATATATTATATTAAAATAAATAAAAGTTAACTAACAACAACTGCACTGGTCACTGTGGTAAACTCTGTCTGACTCTGCACAATCTCTCTCTCTCTTCTAATCTAATTTCTAATGGAGAGGACGCCAGCCACGTCCTCTCCCTATCAATCTCAATGCACGTGTGAAAATGGCGGCGACGCGCGGCTCCTTATATGGAATCCGAGTCTCGCGAGAATCCGACAGCGTCATGATGACGTTCGGGCGCGCTCGGGTTAACCGAGCAAGGCGGGAGGATCCGAGTCTGCTCGGACCCGTGAAAAAAACATGAAATTCGTGCGGGTTCGGTTTCAGAGAAACCGAACCCGCTCATCTCTACTTCCGACTTCCTCTCTGGGATGACTATAAACTCTCAGCAGCAGCAACAGCAGTGGCAGCAGCAGTAAGCGTACCACTCAAGGATCCTCTGGAGGAATTCCGCCTATGAGAGGACTCATCAGTCATGCCAGAGACATGGCCTGCAGGACTACTTACGTTCCTGACTGATGAGGAAATTGATGATGAGGGAGTTGGTGTTGTGTATTGCAGGATCTTGGAGCCAACAGGAAGAAGGGATTTAGTTGTCAGTGGACTGCTTATGCTATTACCAAAGTTTATGAAACTGTGAATGACTTCTGATGAATGCTCTGCAGATGACGTATAAGGGAGGATGTTCCTAGGTGGTTAGCATCCTTACCCCTACATATTATGGATTGGCAATGGCAACACATGGCTTGACACCTTGTTGTCTTGATTTGTGGAGAAAGAATGTCACACCGAAGAGGTGACTTTTTTGGTATTTTGCCCAGGCATAACAATGGGCTTTTTCATCCCATGGCCAACAACTGCCTCCACTGGTGTCTTATTCAAACAAACCACATCACCATCAGAATCCTCATCGTCAACTTCCTCTTCAGTGCCAGTTACACCAATATCCTCCTCATCATGGTGTACTTGTATAGTGACAGCCTCACTACCAATATAAGTAACTGGACTGTGGGTACTCCTCCCAGCACTTGCAAAGGGTGTGCAAATGGTAGTAGGAGCCTCCTCTTCCCATACAGTCTTGGGAAGGTCAGGCTTAGACATCGCAACTGCGGAAACACTTGGATTCTACTTGGGGATTTGTGATATCTCTGGACACATAGTTGTTTTTTCCTGTGCTTTAACAAGCTTATATTTTTTTTATTTTGAGAGAGGGAGGAGGGCTTCCATCTTCATGAGAGTCTGAACCACCAGTCATGAACATAGGCCAAGGCCTTAGCCTTTCCTTGCCACTTTGTGTCGTGAATGTCATATTGCCAATTATATGTTTCTCAACAGATATCTTTTTATTGGGGGGTATTGAATTTTGTTTCTTGGGTTTTACATTCCCCCTATGACATTGGGCATTGGCCTTAGCAGACGACGTTGATGATATTGCATCGTAAATGTAATTACTGGTGGCAGCAGTAGCTTCAGCACTAGTGCTAGGAACTGGAAACGGTTCCTGATCTTTCCCTATTTTTTCCTCCAAATTCTGTTCTCCAATTCACAGGACAGCACGCCTTTATTATTACAGCACAAATAACAGTGCCCCTTTATTTTCACAGCACCCCTCTATTTTTACAGCATACAAGACAGGGCCAGTGTACCTTTATTTTCACAGCACCTCTATATTTTCATAGCACCCCTGTTATTTTCACAGCATACAAGACAAGGCTAGTGTACCTTTATTTTAGCAACAGAACCCCTGCAATTTTACATCTTACAAGACAAGGCCAGTGTACCTTTATTTTAACAACAGCACCCCTGTATTTTTACAGCATACAGGACAGGACCAGTGTACCTTTATTTTAACAACACCCCAGTAATTTTACAGCATACAAGACAGGGACAGCACCCCTGTATTTTCACAGCACCCCTCTATTTTTACAGGATACAAGACAGGTCCAGTGTACCTTTATTTTAACAACAGCACCCATGTAATTTTACAGCATACATGACAGGGCCAGTGTACCTTTATGTTAACAACAGCACCCCTGTATTTTTACAGCATACAGGTCAGGACCAGTGTACCTTTATTTTAACAACAGCACCCTCAAATTTTTACAGCAAACAGGACAGGATCAGTGTACCTTTTACTTTCACAGCACCCCTGTATTTTTACAGCCTACAAGACTGGGCCAGTGTTCCTTTATTTTCACAAAAGCACCCCGGTATGTTTACAACATACAAGACAGGGCCAGTATACCTTTATTTTCACAGCACCCCTGTAATTTTACAGCCTACAAGACAGGGCCAGTGTACCTTTATTTTAACAACAGCACCCCTGTCATTTTACAGCATACAGGACAGGGCTAGTATACCTTTATTTTCACAGCACCCGTCTATTTTTACAGCACACAAGACAGGTCCAGTGTACCTTTATTTTAACAACAGCACCTCTATATTTTCATAGCACCCCTGTTATTTTCACAGCATACAAGACAAGGCTAGTGTACCTTTATTTTAGCAACAGAACCCCTGTAATTTTACAGCATACAGGACAGGGCCAGTGTGCCTTTATTTTAACAACAGCATCCCTATATTTTACAGCATACAGGACAGGACCAGTGTACCTTTATTTTAACAACAGCACCCTCTAATTTTTACAGCAAACAGGACAGGATCAGTGTAACTTTATTTTCACAGCACCCCTGTATTTTTACAGCCTACAAGACTTGGCCAGTGTACCTTTATTTTCACAAGAGCACCCCTGTATTTTTACAACATACAAGACAGGGCCAGGGTACCTTTATTTTCACAGCACCCCTGTATTTTTACAGCCTACAAGACAGAGCCAGTGTACCTTTATTTTAACAATAGCACCCCTGTAATATTACAGCATACAGAGCATGGCCAGCACCCCTCTATTTTCACATCATCCCTGTATTTTTACAGCTTACAGGACAGGGCCAGTGTGCCTTTATTTTAACAACATCACCCCTGTATTTTAACAGCATACAGGAAAGGGCCAGTGTACATTAATTTTCACAGTACCCCTGTATTTCCACAGCATACAGGAAAAGCCCAGTGTACCATTATTTAAACAACAGCACCCCTGTATTTTTACAGCATACAGGACAGGGCCAGTGTACCTTTATTGTCACAG
The DNA here is from genome assembly GCF_028390025.1 of Pseudophryne corroboree. Taxonomy (NCBI): domain Eukaryota; kingdom Metazoa; phylum Chordata; class Amphibia; order Anura; family Myobatrachidae; genus Pseudophryne; species Pseudophryne corroboree. The sequence goes on along the minus strand of NC_086453.1, from coordinate 248,690,629 downwards.
CACCCCTGTATTTATACAGCATACAGCACAGGACCAGTGTACCTTTATTTTAACAACAGCACCCTCAAATTTTTACAGCAAACAGGACAGGATCAGTGTACCTTTATTTTCATTGCACCCCTGTATTTTTGCAGCCTACAAGACAGGGCCAGTGTACCTTTATTTTAAAAACAGCACCCCTGTATTTTTACAGAAAACAAGACAGGGCCAGTGTACATTTATTTTCACAGCACCCCTGTAATTTTACAGCATGCAAGACAGGGCTAGAGTACCTTTATTTTAACAACAGCACCCTTGTAATTTTACAACATACAGGACAGGGCCAGTGTACCTTTATTTTAACAACAGCACCCCTGTATTTTTTGCAGTATACAGGACAGGGCCAGTATACGTTTATTTTCACAGCACTCCTGTATTTTTACAGTCTACAAGACAGGGCAAGTGTACCTTAATTTTAACAACAGCACCCTCAAATTTTTACAGCAAACAGGACAGGATCAGTGTACCTTTTACTTTCACAGCACCCCTGTATTTTTACAGCCTACAAGACTGGGCCAGTGTACCTTTATTTTCACAAAAGCACCCTGGTATGTTTACAACATACAAGACAGGGCCAGTATACCTTTATTTTCACAGCACCTCTATATTTTCATAGCACCCCTGTTATTTTCACAGCATACAAGACAAGGCTAGTGTACCTTTATTTTAGCAACAGAACCCCTGCAATTTTACATCTTACAAGACAAGGCCAGTGTACCTTTATTTTAACAACAGCACCCCTGTATTTTTACAGCATACAGGACAGGACCAGTGTACCTTTATTTTAACAACACCCCAGTAATTTTACAGCATACAAGACAGGGACAGCACCCCTGTATTTTCACAGCACCCCTCTATTTTTACAGGATACAAGACAGGTCCAGTGTACCTTTATTTTAACAACAGCACCCATGTAATTTTACAGCATACATGACAGGGCCAGTGTACCTTTATGTTAACAACAGCACCCCTGTATTTTTACAGCATACAGGTCAGGACCAGTGTACCTTTATTTTAACAACAGCACCCTCAAATTTTTACAGCAAACAGGACAGGATCAGTGTACCTTTTACTTTCACAGCACCCCTGTATTTTTACAGCCTACAAGACTGGGCCAGTGTTCCTTTATTTTCACAAAAGCACCCCGGTATGTTTACAACATACAAGACAGGGCCAGTATACCTTTATTTTCACAGCACCCCTGTAATTTTACAGCCTACAAGACAGGGCCAGTGTACCTTTATTTTAACAACAGCACCCCTGTCATTTTACAGCATACAGGACAGGGCTAGTATACCTTTATTTTCACAGCACCCGTCTATTTTTACAGCACACAAGACAGGTCCAGTGTACCTTTATTTTAACAACAGCACCTCTATATTTTCATAGCACCCCTGTTATTTTCACAGCATACAAGACAAGGCTAGTGTACCTTTATTTTAGCAACAGAACCCCTGTAATTTTACAGCATACAGGACAGGGCCAGTGTGCCTTTATTTTAACAACAGCATCCCTATATTTTACAGCATACAGGACAGGACCAGTGTACCTTTATTTTAACAACAGCACCCTCTAATTTTTACAGCAAACAGGACAGGATCAGTGTAACTTTATTTTCACAGCACCCCTGTATTTTTACAGCCTACAAGACTTGGCCAGTGTACCTTTATTTTCACAAGAGCACCCCTGTATTTTTACAACATACAAGACAGGGCCAGGGTACCTTTATTTTCACAGCACCCCTGTATTTTTACAGCCTACAAGACAGAGCCAGTGTACCTTTATTTTAACAATAGCACCCCTGTAATATTACAGCATACAGAGCATGGCCAGCACCCCTCTATTTTCACATCATCCCTGTATTTTTACAGCTTACAGGACAGGGCCAGTGTGCCTTTATTTTAACAACATCACCCCTGTATTTTAACAGCATACAGGAAAGGGCCAGTGTACATTAATTTTCACAGTACCCCTGTATTTCCACAGCATACAGGAAAAGCCCAGTGTACCATTATTTAAACAACAGCACCCCTGTATTTTTACAGCATACAGGACAGGGCCAGTGTACCTTTATTGTCACAGCACCCCTGTATTTATACAGCATACAGCACAGGACCAGTGTACCTTTATTTTAACAACAGCACCCTCAAATTTTTACAGCAAACAGGACAGGATCAGTGTACCTTTATTTTCATTGCACCCCTGTATTTTTGCAGCCTACAAGACAGGGCCAGTGTACCTTTATTTTAAAAACAGCACCCCTGTATTTTTACAGAAAACAAGACAGGGCCAGTGTACATTTATTTTCACAGCACCCCTGTAATTTTACAGCATGCAAGACAGGGCTAGAGTACCTTTATTTTAACAACAGCACCCTTGTAATTTTACAACATACAGGACAGGGCCAGTGTACCTTTATTTTAACAACAGCACCCCTGTATTTTTTGCAGTATACAGGACAGGGCCAGTATACGTTTATTTTCACAGCACTCCTGTATTTTTACAGTCTACAAGACAGGGCAAGTGTACCTTAATTTTAACAACAGCACCCTCAAATTTTTACAGCAAACAGGACAGGATCAGTGTACCTTTTACTTTCACAGCACCCCTGTATTTTTACAGCCTACAAGACTGGGCCAGTGTACCTTTATTTTCACAAAAGCACCCTGGTATGTTTACAACATACAAGACAGGGCCAGTATACCTTTATTTTCACAGCACCCCTGTATTTTTACAGCCTACAAGACAGGGCAAGTGTACCTTTATTTTAACAACAGCACCCCTGTAATTTTACAGCATACAGGACAGGGACAGCACCCCTGTATTTTCCCAGCACCCCTCTATTTTTACAGCATACAAGACAGGTCCAGTGTACCTTTATTTTAACAACAGCACCTCTATATTTTTATAGCACCCCTGTTATTTTCACAGCATACAAGACAAGGCTAGTGTACCTTTATTTTAGCAACAGAACCCCTGTAATTTTACAGCATACAGGACAGGGCCAGTGTACCTTTATTTTCACAGTACCCCTGTATTTCCACAGCATACAGGAAAAGCCCAGTGTACCAATATTTAAACAACAGCACCCCTGTATTTTTACAGCATACAGGACAGGGCCAGTGTACCTTTATTGTCACAGCACCCCTGTATTTATACAGCATACAGGAACGGACCAGTGTACCTTTATTTTAACAACAGCACCCTCAAATTTTTACAGCAAACAGGACAGGATCAGTGTACCTTTATTTTCATTGCACCCTTGTATTTTTGCAGCCTACAAGACAGGGCCAGTGTACCTTTATTTTAAAAACAGCACCCCTGTATTTTTACAGAAAACAAGACAGGGCCAGTGTACATTTATTTTCACAGCACCCCTGTAATTTTACAGCATGCAAGACAGGGCTAGAGTACCTTTATTTTAACAACAGCACCCTTGTAATTTTACAACATACAGGACAGGGCCAGTGTACCTTTATTTTAACAACAGCACCCCTGTATTTTTTGCAGTATACAGGACAGGGCCAGTATATGTTTATTTTCACAGCACTCCTGTATTTTTACAGTCTACAAGACAGGGCAAGTGTACCTTAATTTTAACAACAGCACCCCTGAAATTTTACAGCATAAATGACAGGGCCGACACCCCTGTATTTTCACAGCACCTCTGTATTTCCATTATTTAAACAACAGCACCCCTGTGTTTTTTACAACATACAGGACTGGGCCAGTGTACCTTTATTTTCACAGCACCCCTGCAATTTTACAGCATACAAGACAGAACCCGTGTACCTTTATTTTCACAACACCCCTGTATTTTCACAGCACCCCTGTATTTTTGCAGCATACAGGACAGGTCCAGTGTACCTTTATTTTAACAACAGCACCCCAGCAATTTTTAGTGATGAGCGGGTTTGGTTACTCAGAAACCGAACCCCCCCGAACTTCACCCATTTTACATGGGTCCGAGGCATACTCGGATTCTCCCGTATGGCTCAGTTAACCCAAGCGCGCCCGAACGTCATCATCCCGCTGTCGAATTCTCGCGAGATTCGGATTCTATATAAGCAGCCACGCGTCGCCGCCATTTTCACTCATGCATTGGAAATGTTAGGGAGAGGACGTGGCTGGCGTCCTCTCCATTTATTGTTGAACTTGATTGTGCTTTATTGCTTAATTGTGGGGAGGACTGGGGAGCAGCTGTATTATATAGGAGGAGTACTGTGCAGAGTTTTGCTGATCAGTGACCACCAGTTTTATCCATTCTCTGCCTGAAAAAAATGCTCCTTATCTGTGCTCAGTGTGCTGCATATACTGTATCTGTGCTCACACTGCTTAATTGTGGGGACTAGAGAGCTGCTGTATTATATAGGAGGAGTTCAGGGCAGAGTTTTGCTGACAGTGACCACCAGTATATACGTTGTCTGCCTGAAAAAACGCTCCTTATCTGTGCTTAGTGTGCTGCATATATCTGTGCTCACACTGCTTAATTGTTGGGACTGGGGAGCAGCTGTATTATATAGGAGGAGTACAGTGCAGAGTTTTGCTGACAGTGACCACCAGTATACATTGTTTGCCTGAAAAACACTCCATATCTGTGCTCAGTGTGCTGCATATATCTGTGCTCACACTGCTTTATTGTGGGCACTGGGGACCACCAGTATATTATATAGAAGGAGTACAGTGCAGAGTTTTGCTGACCAGTGACCACCAGTATACGTTGTCTGCCTGAAAAACACTCCATATCTGTGCTGCATTGTAGTATATAGTAGGAGTACAGTGCATAATTTTGCTGACCACCAGTATATAATATATAGGAGTACGGCTGTACCTACCTCTGTGTCGTCAAGTAACTATCCATCCATACCTGTGATGCATTTCAGTTTTGCACAGTTTGCTGACCACCAGTATATAATATATATAGCAGTACGGTACAGTAGGCCACTGCTGTACCTACCTCTGTGTCATCAAGGATACTATCCATCCATACCTGTGGTGCTTTTCAGTTTTGCACAGTTTGCTGACCACCAGTATATAATATATATAGCAGTACGGTACAGTAGGCCACTGCTGTACCTACCTCTGTGTCGTCAAGTATACTATCCATCCATACCTGTGGTGCATTTCAGTTTTGCACAGTTTGCTGACCACCAGTATATAATATATATAGCAGTACGGTACAGTAGGCCACTGCTGTACCTACCTCTGTGTCGTCAAGTATACTATCCATCCATACCTGTGGTGCATTTCAGTTGTGCGCAGTATATATAGTAGTAGGCCATTGCTATTGATACTGGCATATAATTCCACACATTAAAAAATGGAGAACAAAAATGTGGAGGTTAAAATAGGGAAAGATCAAGATCCATTTCCACCTCGTGCTGAAGCTGCTGCCACTAGTCATGGCCGAGACGATGAAATGCCATCAACGTCGTCTGCCAAGGCCGATGCCCAATGTCATAGTAGAGAGCATGTAAAATCCAAAAAATAAAAGCTCAGTAAAATGACCCAAAAATCTAAATTGAAAGCGTCTTAGGAGAAGCGTAAACTTGCCAATATGCCATTTACAACACGGAGTGGCAAGGCACGGCTGAGGCCCTGGCCAATGTTCATGGCTAGTGGTTCAGCTTCACATGAGGATGGAAGCACTCATCCTCTCGCTAGAAAAATGAAAAGACTTAAGCTGGCAAAAGCACAGCAAAGAACTGTGCGTTCTTCTAAATCACAAATCCCCAAGGAGAGTCCAATTGTGTCGGTTGCGATGCCTGACCTTCCCAACACTGGACGGGAAGAGCTTGCGCCTTCCACCACTTGCACGCCCCCTGCAAGTGCTGGAAGGAGCACCCGCAGTCCAGTTCCTGACAGTCAAATTGAAGATGTCACTGTTGAAGTACACCAGGATGAGGATATGGGTGTTGCTGGTGCTGGGGAGGAAATTGACAAGGAGGATTCTGATGGTGAGGTGGTTTGTTTAAGTCAGGCACCTGGGGAGGCACCTGTTGTCCGTGGGACGAATATGGCCATTGACATGCCTGGTCAAAATACAAAAAAAATCACCTCTTCGGTGTGGAATTATTTCAACACAAATGCGGACAACAGGTGTCAAGCTGTGTGTTGCCTTTGTCAAGCTGTAATAAGTAGGGGTAAGGACGTTAACCACCTCGGAACATCCTCCCTTATACGTCACCTGCAGCGCATTCATCATAAGTCAGTGACAAGTTCAAAAACTTTGGATGACAGCGGAAGCAGTCCACTGACCACTAAATCCCTTCCTCTTGTAACCAAGCTCCTGCAAACCACACCACCAACTCCCTCAGTGTCAATTTCCACCTTACACAGGAAAGCCAATAGTCCTGCAGGCCATGTCACTGTCAAGTATGACGAGTCCTCTCCTGCCTGGGATTCCTCCGATGCATCCTTGAGTGTAACGCCTACTGCTGCTGGTGCTGCTGTTGTTGCTGCTGGGAGTCGATCGTCATCCCAGAGGGGAAGTTGGAAGACCACTTGTACTACTTCCAGTAAGCAATTGACTGTCCAACAGTCCTTTGCGAGGAAGATGAAATATCACAGCAGTCATCCTGCTGCAAAGCGGATAACTCAGGCCTTGGCAGCCTGGGCGGTGAGAAACGTGGTTCCGGTATCCACCGTTAATTCAGAGGCAACTAGAGACTTGATTGAGGTACTGTGTCCCCGGTACCAAATACCATCTAGGTTCCATTTCTCTAGGCAGGCGATACCGAAAATGTACACAGACCTCAGAAAAAGAGTCACAAGTGTCCTAAAAAATGCAGTTGTACCCAATGTCCACTTAACCACGGACATGTGGACAAGTGGAGCAGGGCAGACTCAGGACTATATGACTGTGACAGCCCACTGGGTAGATGTATTGCCTCCCGCAGCAAGAACAGCAGCGGAGGCACCAGTAGCAGCATCTCGCAAACGCCAACTCGTTCCTAGGCAGGCTACGCTTTGTATCACCGCTTTCCAGAATAGGCACACAGCTGAAACCTCTTACGGAAACTGAGGAAGATCATCGCAGAATGGCTTACCCCAATTGGACTCTCCTGGGGATTTGTGACATCGGACAAAGCCAGCAATATTGTGCGTGCATTACATCTGGGCAAATTCCAGCACGTCCCATGTTTTGCACATACATTGAATTTGGTGGTGCAGAATTATTTAAAAAACGACAGGGGCGTGCAAGAGATGCTGTCGGTGGCCCGAAGAATTGCGGGCCACTTTAGGCATTCAGCCACCGCGTGCCGAAGACTGGAGCACCACCAAACATTCCTGAACCTGCCCTGCCATCATCTGAAGCAAGAGGTGGTAACGAGGTGGAATTCAACCCTCTATATGCTTCAGAGAATGGAGGAGCAGCAAAAGGCCATTCAAGCCTATACATCTGCCAACGATATAGGCAAAGAAGGGGGAATGCATCTGACTCAAGCGCAGTGGAGAATGATTTCAACGTTGTGCAAGGTTCTCTAACCCTTTGAACTTGCCACACGTGAAGTCAGTTCAGACACTGCCAGCCTGAGTCAGGTCATTCCCCTCATCAGGCTTTTGCAGAAGAAGCTGGAGACATTGAAGGAGGAGCTAAAACAGAGCGATTCCGCTAGGCATGTGGGACTTGTGGATGGAGCCCTTAATTCGCTTAACCAGGATTCACGGGTGGTCAATCTGTTGAAATCAGAGCACTACATTTTGGCCACCGTGCTCGATCCTAGATTTAAAACCTACGTTGTATCTCTCTTTCCGGCAGACACAAGTCTGCAGAGGTTCAAAGACCTGCTGGTGAGAAAATTGTCAAGTCAAGCGGAACGTGACCCGTCAACTTCTCCTCCTTCACATTCTCCCGCAACTAGGGGTGCGAGGAAAAGGCTAAGAATTCCGAGCCCACCCGCTGGAGGTGATGCAGGGCAGTCTGGAGCGAGTGCTGACATCTGGTCCGGACTGAAGGACCTGCCAACGATTACTGACATGTCGTCTACTGTCACTGCATATGATTCTCTCACCATTGAAAGAATGGTGGAGGATTATATGAGTGACCGCATCCAAGTAGGCACGTCAGACAGTCCGTACGTATACTGGCAGGAAAAAGAGGCAATTTGGAGGTGTACTCCGAAAGAGTGTTTAGTGCAGCCGCTCACCTTGTCAGCAATCAGCGTACGAGGTTACTTCCAGAAAATGTGGAGAAGATGATGTTCATCAAAATGAATTATAATCAATTCCTCCGTGGAGACATTCATCAGCAGCAATTGCCTCCAGAAAGTACACAGGGACCTGAGATGGTGGATTCCAGTGGGGACGAATTAATAATCTGTGAGGAGGGGGATGTACACAGTGAAAGGGGTGAGGAATCGGAGGATGATGATGAGGTGGACATCTTGCCTCTGTAGAGCCAGTTTGTGCAAGGAGAGATTGATTGCTTCTTTTTTTGGTGGGGGCCCAAACCAACCAGTCATTTCAGTCACAGTCGTGTGGCAGACCCTGTCGCTGAAATGATGGGTTCGTTAAAGTGTGCATGTCCTGTTTATACAACATAAGGGTGGGTGGGAGGGCCCAAGGATAATTCCATCTTGCACCTCTTTTTTCTTTCATTTTTCTTTGCATCATGTGCTGTTTGGGGACAATTTTTTTGAAGTGCCATCCTGCCTGACACTGCAGTGCCACTCCTAGATGGGCCAGGTGTTTGTGTCGGCCACTTGTGTCGCTTAGCTTAGTCACACAGCGACCTTGGTGCGCCTCTTTTTTTCTTTGCATCATGTGCTGTTTTGGGACAATTTTTTTGAAGTGCCATCCTGCCTGACACTGCAGTGCCACTCCTAGATGGGCCAGGTGTTTGTGTCAGCCACTTGTGTCGCTTAGCTTAGTCACACAGCGACCTTGGTGCGCCTCTTTTTTTCTTTGCATCATGTGCTGTTTGGGGACAATTTTTTTGAAGTGCCATCCTGCCTGACACTGCAGTGCCACTCCTAGATGGGCCAGGTGTTTGTGTCGGCCACCTGGGTCGCTTAGCTTAGCCATCCAGCGACCTCGGTGCAAATTTTAGGACTAAAAATAATATTGTGAGGTGTGAGGTGTTCAGAATAGACTGAAAATGAGTGGAAATTATGGTTATTGAGGTTAATAATACTATGGGATCAAAATGACCCCCAAATTCTATGATTTAAGCTGTTTTTGAGGGTTTTTTGTAAAAAAAAAAACGAATCCAAAACACACCCGAATCCGACAAAAAAATTTTCAGGGAGGTTTTGCCAAAATGCGTCCGAATCCAAAACACGGCCGCGGAACCAAATCCAAAACCAAGACACAAAACCCGAAAAATGTCCGGTGCACATCACTAGTAATTTTACAGCATAGAGGAAAGGGCTTGCATCACTTTATTTTCACAGCACCCCTGTATTTTTACAGCATACAAGACAGAGCCAGTGTGCCTTTATTGTCACAGCACCCCTATATTTTTACATCATACAGGACAGGGCCAGTACCCCTGTATTTTAACCACTCCTCTGTAATTTTACATCATGTAAGACAGGGCCAGTGTACCTTTATTTAAACATCAGCACTCCTGTATTTTTACAGCATACAAGACAGGGCCAGAGTACATTTATTTTTACAGCACCCCTGCGATTTTACAGCATACAGGACAGTGCCCCAGTACAGCACAGTGACAGGACAGCAACACCCATGTACAGCTGAAGCACCACTAACAGCACAGGGACACCACAGTGACAGGACAGCACCCCTAGTGAGTACACACTGACCCCACCTGACACTGCTACCCACATAGAGACAGAGGTCTATCTCCCTCACTAAGTCCAGAGTGAAAATGGCAGCAACACATGGCTTTTTTATGTAATGTAAAAACCCATGAGAATCCGACAGTGGGATGATGACATTTTGCCTCGTTCTGGGATCTGAGTCTGGTGGGAAGTTCTGAGCCGGACTCTGTTCCCAGCTCGGATCGTGAAGTTTTGGGGGGGTTCATATCTCGGAGATCCAAACCCACTCATCTCTACTTTTAACTAGTCTAGTGGCGTTTTCAACTCCCTGATCAATCAGAGTAAAGCCACTCTGATTCTAATTCTGTGATTCCCAGGGAGTTTCTTCAGAGAGCAAAACAGTCAATAGCAGGCATACACATTGATTTTCATGAGATGAACCATTTAGGACCCATTCTTAAATGAAGACATTTTATGCCACAGTTCTAATGCCGTTTGTTTTTTTGATTGTCACTGAAAACAAATGAAATTACATATTTAAGGTGGAAGTGGATACCACAATTACCCCATACCTAGTGGATTGAAGCATCAAATCATATTTTGTTGTAGGAACATTGTTGTATCCAGGGGTGGCTCCAGAGGTGGGGCAGCAGCTCAGTTCAAAATTCAAATAGGGGAGGCACACCAACTGCCAGTAAGTCAGTTGATGATGGTGTGGCTCCCATATTTGATATTTCTTCTCTGGAGCCGCCACTGGTTGTATCTATAATGGGGGCAGGGTGAGTGGTGCACATGGTTCCATGTGTTGTGTCCACATGGGTCCATGAGTCAAACCGTGCATCCATAACAAATTCTTTAAGCTTACTGCACTGCTTATTGACATCTTCCTGTGATGTCAACAGCAATCAAAAAAGCAGACTTTGGCGCTGTACCGGAGTCTGCTATATTTTGCATATACACCATATTTGACATTGCTGGTAATATGGTGCTGTTGAATGCCTGGTAATCTCGAGGTAGGCCCACAACATGCTAATGCTATGGTCAAGTAGCCTGTTAGTGGTGGTGATGCAGGTGTATAGAAAGCAATTGCACATGGCTCCTTCTTGGCTGAAATGCTCCTGTGAAGGATTCTTCTCATTCCACTATCTAACTTCAACTGTAGATTCCCTCCTGCTTTCACCTGATTATTATTGTGACATGCCAACTATTGATCAAAGTCAATTAACTGTGTGGACAGGTCACTACTCCATAAAAGTTTTGGGATTAGAACACTACTTTAGGAGCACTGGAAAGAGCAAAGAGAAGGCCTCTTAGGAGCATACATGTATGTAAAGGCGCGTATGCACTGGCCGATATATCGTCCATTCCCTAGAATGGCCAATAAATCACGGGTCCATCAGCCAGCGTGCATGTACAATATGTCTGCGTGCCCTGCTGCACAGCCTATGGACAATTTTTCGTTAGATATATTGGCACATCGGTGTGTGTGTACGGACCGCCCGTACACAAGCTGCAGCAGCTGGCAGTGACTGACATCTGAACTGGGCGGGCATGTGTAAATGCCCACCCAGTTCTTAACGTCAGTCTCTGCCAGATCGGGCAGTGTGTAAGCACAGCACACTGCCCGATCCAGCTTTAGATGTATCTGCAGATCAATTGATCTGCAGATATATCTGTAGGTGTATACCCAGCATTAGTCTGCTGCACATCAGAAATGCTAGAGAGGAAACCACTCTGCTTTGTGACCAGCAGTGTGTCTGAGGGTTGCATGCACTGACATATCCCATAGGGGCAGCACCCCCTGCACCCATGGTAGTTTTGCCAGTGAAGATAACATTTGTCTTTACAGATCATTTATTGGCACTTAGTATTCCCTGCAGCTCAGCAGTGATCCTGTATAAAGCACAAATGAAGTCTACAATTGTCTTAATATTACTATTATCTGAAAGTGACCTTTATCAACTAAGGCATGTCATTCTTATTTGTGTTTTAAAATACTGATACATATTAGGGTATTTTTAGTTATAATGTTTTAATAAATATTATTTTGAAATGTTGACATTCATCATATTGCCGTCCTGGTGAGTATATTTCCCCTATCCCTATAGCCTACCTCTAACCCTCCATCTACTGCCTATCTCTAATTTTCCCCTGCAGCCTATCCCTAACCCTCAAACCTACATACAAACCCTAATGTTGACATTTCACCTGTCAACTTTCTTAAAATGAAGAGTTGTTGCATGTCAACATTTTAACAATATCAACATCATAATTGTCAACATTGTTATTGTCGACTTTTGACTACATCCCGTTAATTACCTTTGCTTATTGGGATTTATCTCATAGCAATGCAGCACATAGCAATGTTAGCTTTTAGTATAGACTTCTCAAAGTTTTGATCACTTGCTGACTGTATGTGCTGACAGGTAAAAATCATCTTTATATGTATGAGTAAGAGCACAAAGCAAATGTATTGCTCTGCATATTAAAGTTTATTTCTTTTCATACCATTTCCATATGCCTGTCATTTGCTTCAACATAATAAGATACAGCATACTGTCAAAAAAAAAAATCAAGAGCAAAAAATTTACATTTATTTGATCTTTTTTATGCATGAAAAAATTCCAATTTTCCTTTCTTGTCATGAATTTTTCACAAGTCAGTGCCTATTGAATGCAACTCTAAAAAGCACATGCAAAGGTCATATCTAGGTGTAGATTATTTTGGACTGCTGTCACATACGGAATTGATATACAATGCAACTACATTTGTCAAATATGTTTAAGGTTAAAAAAACTACAGATCTGGATTGAATAAGAACACACATACATGCAAAAACAGCCAGCAAGTTGCATGAAACGGAATACTTTGGTTAGAAGGGTTTGCTTCCTGTTTTAGTTGTATCATACTACCAGCATCAGTTTTAATATTTTGTGTATAGTGTATAGCTTTTCCAATTTTTCATAAGGTCAGACATACTGTATAGGGTAGCCAATCCTGGGCCATTTTTTCAATCCTGGGAATCGGGATTGAAAAATGATCAGTCCCGGGATTCCTAGGATACCCAGGATTGGCATATTTTGAATGTCCCCCCCCGCCCATACCCTGCCCAGCCCAGAGAACTCACCCTAATCTGGACGGGAGGGGGGGTGGGCCACTTGCTGTGAGGTGCGAGACAGTGCAGGGCAGCAGTGAGGTCTGCCCGGTGGGTGTAACCTCTGACTTCACGTCACGCTGTGCAGTGCGCACAACTGGAGCGAGGGGGAGTTGAGCAGGGGGATCCGGGCAGGGTCTGAGCCTCCTGAGGATGCTCAACGCTGCCCGGCATAGATAAAAACTAAGGTGGTGGTCAATCCTGAAATCTCCAGAATTGGTAGCTCCAATCCTGGGATTGAATCACAGACAATTTTAGGCCCGGATCCCACCAATCCCGATCCCGGAATTGGCCACCCTAATACTGTACACATACAGTAGTACGTGTTCTAAAACACGCATTTTTTCCATACTTAAACAGTATACAGTAAGTATTTCAACCTCAAAGAGACAGAAAGCAAGTCTAAATAAAACTTTAGTTGGTGCTTTCAGGGGCGTAAGTTCAAACCAGGAACCCGAAGGCAAAATAGAAGGTTCCCTCTCCCCCCCCCAGTGGCTCTGACTTGCTCATGTTTTGATGAACCAGCAACTGGCCAGTGGTATAACTGGGAAAAGAAAGATTGCTTATTGCAGCTAATTGTAGCGATAAGGAATCTGTAGTTTTGAAAAATAGAGCCCGGGGGAAGAGGGGGTGGGGGGGGGGTTAGCAAAGCTTGGAGAGACAAAATTGTGAGAGATCAGCTTCTGCCTTATATTTTACAGGCTGTTTTTGAAAAATTACACACGAGCAGATTAGTTGGTACACTGTCTCTCACAATTGTATATCTCTCAAAACTTTGCTAACAACCCCCTAAAAGTTCTATTATAATAATTATTGCATTTCCTTAAAAGTACTTCTACTCTCCTTTCTTTCTTCATATTAGACACAGCAGCAGAGCTGTAGCTCACCATCAGTACACACTTTGCTCTCTTATCACACAGTCACATTCCAAGGCTCTTCAGCTGAAGGGGCTACAAAGGGGGTTTCTGAGCCAGCAGTGATTGTAGCAAATCACTATGAAATGAGTGGAGACAGATTTTAGGGGGTAATTTAGAGTTGATCATAGATGTGCCAAATTTAGCACATCTACGATCAGAAACTCTGACACGCGGGGGTGACGCCCAGCATAGGGTTAGTCCGCCCGCATGTTAGTCCCCCCCCGCACAGGTACAAAAGCATCACACAGTAGCAATGCTTTTGTACCTGGTGAGTAGCTCCCTGCTAGCACAGCTCCTGGCCGCTTCCTGGATTGCAGTGGATGTGTGTGATGTCACACAGCTGCCATGGCCCGCCCACCGTTCTGGACATGCCTCCATTGTTTGGACTGTGCCACGCCAATGGTGTTCTAATGCCGTTGGTACACCCCCTCCCACCCTGTGACTGCCTCTGTCTGTCAATCAGGCAGAGGCGATCGCAGCCCAGAGATGCTCATAGCATCTCACTGGGCTCTCGGGTGTACATGCGCAGTGCATGCGCAGTGCAGCCGCTGCGCGTGCGCACTGCACAAAAAAGATTCAGACTGCGATCACTGCCGCTGCAGTGATCGAGTCTGAATTAACCCCGTAGTTCAGCAGCCGCCTTTCTTTCTTGGTGCTCCTTTGACAGCTGGAGCCCAGCGGCCAACGCCTCCACTGTCTCTGGGAGTAACATCACTGGTGCATTGAGCAAAATATTTAAATCCTTTCATTTTGATGTTATAAAGCATATATTTAATAAAAAGATAAAATAGGACATTTCATAGCATAAAACAGTTTATATAGAGAATTAATCTAGATTAATTAGATGTCTTGATGTCGTGAAATAGGACCTTGGTAAGCACTGTATTAGCAGAATCCCCTTTACTTCTCACCATATGTTACACTCTTGGGGTTGATGTAGAGTTTATCACAAGCTGACCATAAATACATATATTTACCCATCTGTAGAGTTGTAACTTGGTTTCATATAAATTATCATTATCGGTGCACACTTGCACAAGCTCTAAAAAAACGCAAAAGATCACTTGCAAAAAGACATATGTACAGTACTTTTTTGCCAAACTCTGCACAGCCTGAAATTCCATCAAAATGCTCTCACAGAGCTATACCTTTGTCAGAAAGCTTCATTACAGATCAGTTACATCCCTTCAGCCCCAAGTATTATTGCATTATTTGTAGTTTATACACTTAGGGGTATATTTACTAAAAGTCGATTTGCAGTTTTGGTACATTTTGAGGTGATTTGGTGGTGCATTTTACAATCAGGTATTTACTGAAGGCAAAAAAGGACTCAAAAGCCCCTCAATCATCTAAGATTTGACTTCACACACAAATAGAACTTCAAATAGACCATTGATACTTCCCCATAGACAGCAATAGGAAAAGATTATTTACTAACAGTCGACTTGAAAATAGAACCTCAATAGAATCAAAAATCAACCCAGAATCACCATTTTCAAAAGAATCATCAGAAACAGTTCTATTTGATTTTTAATCATGTGGAATTGTCTGAAACCTCAATATGATGAGGGAAAAAAACATGGCAGAGAAGCATGTGGGGCACTCTAACTGCATAATTAATGACATGGAAAGGCACAGCAATGATTTAAAAAAAAATGTGGATATGCAAGTTAGCACAGGAATTTATTATTATTATTATTATTATTATTATTATCCTTTATTTATATAGCGCCACAAGGGTTCCGCAGCGCCCAATTACAGAGTACATAAACAAATAATCAAAACAGGAAAACAGCAACTTACAGTTGAAGACAATATAGGACAAGTACAGGGTAAATAGCCATAGCTACATCAGCAGATGACACTGAAATAAGTATCTGGGGGCAGAAGACTGCTGGATTTGGTGCAGTTGAAGATTATTAAAGTAAGAAAAAGGATAAGCACATGAGGAAAGAGAGCCCTACTCATGATAGCTTACATTCTAAAGGAATGAAAGTGTTTGTGGGTAATACAGTGCATGTGACAGTGCATGTGGCCAATAGAAATGCTTTTGGATAATTTTGTCTATTTTGGGTTGCTTTTGGGTACATTTTTTACTGTGTTTTATCAATTTTGGTTTGCTTTTTGAACTTCAACTATAACTCACATCACACAGCAATTTTTAAAAGGAACTCAAAGTCCACTTTTAGTAAAGGAGCTATTTGGAATAGACACACTGTAGTCATTTTTGTCGGGATGTTGGTTCTATTCTGGTTGATCTTAAGTAGATCCAAAATCGACTTTTAGTAAATGTTCCCTTTGGTTCCTGAGCATGTGCAGAGAAAAAACACACAAGATATGCTCTGCAAGGTGACAAGCATTCATGGTTGCATCCAGTATGCACCCCTTCAAGGATGTAGCAAGAGTTTTGTGGGCCCTATAGGAGCATTTTAAAGGGGGCCCCTTTCCAATGTTTCTAGAGAGACACCTATCAGCAGCACTGCCTCCACTTTATATTGTGACACATTAAAGTGCCCCAGTTCATATTATGTAACATTTAGAGATGTGAACCATCGCCCATGTTTTGGTTTTGGATCTGTATTAACTTCGTGTTTTGATTTTGCCAAAATCGCCCTTAAGTGTTTTGGTTTTGGATCTGTATTTATTTTTATGTTTAAATTGTGCCTTTTTTATTCCTAGAGTATTATTAACCTCAATACATTAATTTCAAGTCATTTCCAGTCAATTTTTACCACCTTACAGCTTACAATATTATTTTCACCAAAATTAGCCAAAGGCTGATTGTCTAAATGAAGCAACAGAGCAGCAGCACAAACACGCTGCTGTTCAAAATAATATACTCTAGAACATCTACAACACTGTCTGGTATTCACAATATACCACACAGTAGTGTCTTTTATTCACATGATGGGATGTACTTATGTGACCATCGATCAGGAGACTGCTGGTCACAATACCTCCCCCTGCATCCCAATCACTGACAATACCGACAGTCGGCATCCAACTAAAAGGAACTATTCCCACTAGTGGGTGTCCACGACACCCATAGAGTGGGTAAAGAACCTGTCGCGAGCGTCCACAATAAAAATTAGAGTAGTCCACAAGCACTACTAGACAATGCACATCCCTATCTCTGAGGTTCCATCCCAGATGTCCTCTCCTCTCAGAGAAATTTTCAGATGAAGACAGGAAATGAGAATTCTCTTTTATATACTGGGCTCGCACCTCTGGACTGACCTCCTTTCAAAAAGAGATGTGCATCAAAAGGTTTCTTTAAATCCCTTCATATAACTCCACACCACATCTGCTGGACATCGTCCTATCCCTCATTAGGGACACTCACCTCAATTAGATTCCCTATGTGCCTTGAAAGGTTTGTTTTCAGTGTCACCACCCAGATTTCATCAGGATTCCAGATATTATCCACCACCGCAGTTATTAGAATAAACAATGTAGGTCGTGATAAAAGTTTATCCAGAATAGGACATTTATTCCAAAAAAATATAAAAAGATTACATCTATTAAAAACACATCATTAAAAACAACCCCAAATGGTTGTGGGTTTATTCTACAATATACCCTCAGGAAGCCTATTCTTATAGATCATAGGTCCTTACTTAGGGTAAAAAAAAATGGTCAAAAACTTACAGCCAGGGGCCCAATAGGTACCAACGCGTTTCGGATATTACTATCCTTCCTCAGGGCATATCATAGAACAAACCCAGTTGGCCATTTATACCCACTAGTCTGTCACTGTGACTACAACAACCAATCAGAATCCTTGGACATCAAATACATATAAACGATAATTTTCCAGTATATGTTCACACCTGTACACATTACATTTTGCAATTGATCTCCTTACAATGTATAAAACTTCAAAAAGACACAAATTCTATCTTTAATTTAACTTAATAGATTAATTGGTAATCTGTACTCCAAGTACTGAATTCCAGGAACACATAGTTCATCATAGAGTCCTTTATTTTCATACACATCTGGTCCGGAATCTTCCACCATTATTTGTTTATTGCCATCACTGTCATAAGTCCCGTCACTTCTGTCCCAGACCATGATGCATTGCGGTGCAACCAACTTTAATGTTCCATATGGCTATGCACATGGTTGCCATGGTCCCCTCATGTCCGCAATGTCCCCTCTGATTCATTAGTTCCTAACCGGAAGTAACCGGAAGTAGCGGCTACGGGTTTCCGGTAAGTGGAACGCAATCAGGAAATCCCGTTGGAACGCATCGTCTTTTTCATATTCTTATTATTTGCATTGCAGACAGACTCATACAGAGAGGAAAAAATAAAGAAAACATTGACTATTAAGGACAGATAACAATGTACTGAGCCTATGTTTAAAAAAAAAACATATTACAATTTAAAATATCATAGCACCCATATCGATCCCATATACCGACCTACAACCCACAATTGCAATTCAATAGCATGAATATTCTCTCATAAATGGCTAAAACTCACTATAAATCAGTAAACATGGTCAGATATTAGAATCCAATATCACAGAAACCATTTGATTTTGAATTCTCAATTCTATATTGAGTCCCTTGGGATCAGTTGTCCTCAATTCATATATTGTTCTCATCTCTGCTTTAGCGAGTTTTATTTCTCCATCATTCATTCTCCAATTTGGAACTATGGATTTTATCCCACAAAAACGCAATAATTGAGCAGTGCTACAACTATGAACCTTACTAAACATTATGGGTTTCCAAACCCTTTGTGATGTTCCGAACGTGCTCTGCCATGCGTGTCTTCAACATGCGGGTAGTCCGTCCCACATATTGAAAACCACAAGCACATTCAAGCAGATATATACAATTCTTTGTGTTGCATGTTACAAAATCCCTAATGATGTAAATTTTATAATACAAGTGCCACACCTGTAGAAGCCTTGGGATATATTCCGAGTTAGCATTCTTGGTGCTGTTATAACACTTTTCAGCACACTTCCCTTTAGATTTTTTGCTCTTCTATATAGAAATCTGGGGACTTCTAATACGTGCTCTCTAAGTATCGGATCTTTACCTAAGGTAGACCAATGGCGTCTCACTATTCATTCTAGTTGTCTATATTGGCTGTTGTAGCCTGTGATAAATGGAATATCGAGCAACCCATTATTTTTCTTATGAGGTGCCTTGGTTAGCATATTATCTCAATTGTTTCTACCAGTTTCCTCCATGGCCATTTGAACAATATTGTGAACATAACCTTTCTCGTTAAATTGTTCCCGTAGTGTATGTGCCTGTTTCTAATACACATCCACATCGGTACAATTCCTTCTAATCCTTTGGAATTGACTGATTGGAATACTTTTTAACCAATTATGATGATGATTACTTGTGTAATCTATGAAAGAATTGCAATCGGTCATTTTAGTGTAATTACTGGTATTAATCATGCCATTTCGACATAAATCCTTAGGTCCAAAAAGTTCACCTCCACCTCATTAATATTAAAGGTTAGATGTATATTTAACTGATTAGTATTAAGATGTTCACAGAAGGTGTTCAACGAAGAACGATCAGTACTCCATATGAATAGTATATCATCTATGTAGCAGTTCCATGACACCAGACTGGCACCCAAGTCATGTCCACTCCACAGTTGTTGCTCCTCCCAGTGTGCCATGAATAAGTTGGCATAACTGTGTGCCAGCCTGGTGCCCATCGCCGTTCCTGTTAGTTGAAGATAAAATTAATTATCAAACCAAAAATTTTTATTGTGGAGGATCAATGAAGTCCCCTCCAATGCAAAATTCTTCCTTTCATCCGGTATTCCACTTTTATCCGTAAAATAGGATATAGCATTTAAACACAATTGATGGTTGTTCACTGTGTACAAAGATGTAACTTCCGTGGTGACCAACAAAAAATTTGGTTTCCATTCTACCGTCATTAGTTTATTGATGGTTGCTATGGTATCCTTTAACTAGGACCTGGTTGTTTTTACCATGGGTTGTAATGCATGGTCTATAAGCATGATAAATTGGATAAACAGGAATTGGTCCCTGCCACAATAGGGTGGCCTGGGGGTGCTTTGTTATCCTTATGAATTTTTGGCAAAATGTAGAGTACTGGTATGGAGGGTTTCTCTATAATCATAAATTTATGTTCCTCCTCAGTTATCACTCCCTTTGTAAGGTATAATGCCAAAAACACTTCCAATTTCTTATTAACAATGTCACTCGGATTCCCTCTTAATTTTTGATAGGTGGTACTATCCATTAGTTGCCGCATAACTTCCTTATTGTAGTCATCCTAATTCATAATGACAACTCTCCCCCCTTATCGACCAGTTTGACCACTGTTTCCTTATTACTACTGAGTGTTTTAATTGCCTTTCTTTCATCTTTTGATATGTTTACTTTTCTATCTGGTTTAAATTTGATACTCTCCAAGTCAGCCTTAACTGCCTTTTTGAAGGACTCTATAAAGCTGCCCACCTTATGCTTGGGATAAAAAGTGGACCTCCTTTTGAATTTTGGTCCTACATTCATATCCTCTACCTTATTGGCATGCGGGGTTTCACCAAAAATCCTTTTTAGTGTAAGTCTCCTGATAAAATTTTCAACCTCTACATGCACTTCAAACTTATCACATCTATTGACTGGGGCAAATTTTAAACCTTTTTCAAGGACGGACTTCTCATGTATAGTTAATTCATAATTATTGAGGTTATAAATTTTAGTGGTCTCTTTACTGTTTTCCTGAGTCGTTACTTGGACTACATCATTATCCCTATTCGAACTCTCCTCAATATTATTTTTATTACTGGATTGATTTCTTACTCTCCTTTATTTATTCAGGGACCTCTTCTTTCCTCCTCTTTTTCCCCATTTTTTCTGTTTAGTCTTTACCTCCATCTCAGGGGTTTGTGGATACCCTTCTCTAAAAAAGAGTCCTGCACTATTGGGGAGTCAAATTTACTCCAATTATTGGAGGAATATTTCCTCTCCCTATATGGGGTTCTCCCATAGTCCCCATTTCCTCGTGGTTTCCTCCAGGAATCAACTATTTTCTACTGTCTTACTCTAGGATCCTCCCTATCCCATTCTCCTCCAGAATGCATTCTATTCCTTCCATATTTACGTTTCTCAAAGGTAGTTCTTCTAGATGGTGACACTGTGTATCGATTTGTATAGTTGATCTGATGACTCTCTAATCTCGGATTCCTATCCCTCCTATTTCTTCCATAGTTGGTCAAGGTTTCTTTTTTATTAAATATCCTTCTATCGGATTTACGGGGAGATCTCCTTGGTAATCCTTCCTGAATAATATCTTTATTCACCAGTTTTTCTTGTGTTATCGGGACTATTCTCTCTTTGTTTGTATAATTCCTAGCTCTGCTGAATTTCTTCTGTTTTTTGTCCCTTATCTCCCTTTCGTTTTTCATGACTCTAGTAATGATTAATTCTTCCAGTTCTTTATTGTCACAATCCGGGTAACTGGACATCATTATTTACCTTTCAAGTGTCTCCTGAGGCTGGCCCAGCATTGCAGGGTGGGATCCCATCTGCGTTGTCAGCGTGTGGTGCGCTGATGTCTTCGCTTCACATCTCCTCCCTGTGATCCCACAGCGCTGTCACAATGACCTCACAAGTTAATAAACGTTTAATTCCAAGAATGGCGTCTCCTGCCCTTCGCGGCCTCCGCCGCCATTGTCACTGTTTCCCATATGAAATACTTAAGACTGGTGTCTCCTGCCTGCCGCGGCCTCCGCTGCCATTGCTGTCGATTTCCCACATGGAATTACAAACAGACTTTCCCTCCAGGTGCTAGCATGGGCGCAGCCATGTTTTTCCAGTCACATATTGTTTCAGCCTATCCGCTGTGCTCTGGACTTTGCTTAATCTTCCAGCCAATGCCTGCTTCCCAGCAGGTATAAATATCCTGTTCCTGGGCTGGAATGATGTCAGTGCTTTGGTTGTCAAACCCAGTGATACAAGTCTCTCCTGTCTGTGGTTATTCAGCTATCGTTCCAGGTATTCCAGTTCCTGAGTTCAGCTCCACTTGAGACCTGCACCAGCCACCATCTGGCAGTGCAGCCTGACTCTGCGGTGTTCCATCATCAATCTCCAGTCACCATCGGTGTTCCATCATCAATCTCCAGTCACCATCAGTGTTCCATCATCGATCTCCAGTCACCATCGGTGTTCCATCATCGATCTCCAGTCACCATCGGTGTTCTGTCATTGATTCCCAGCATCACCAGTGTTTCTTCATCTCACCTTCCACTACATTGGTGCTTAACATCTTTCCACAGTTCATCATCGGTGCTCCTATATGCAAATGCTCACTCCATCAGTGAGTTCCGTGGCACCATCACCACCTGGGCCAGTTCCCTCCGGCAGCCTTGGCAGTTACAGGTGCTCATCTCATTCAGCATTTCACCAGTATCTCCAGCTTCCAGTGTGTCATCTGCTGGTCAGTTCCTACGCCTACCATCCATACAGCGGATAGCTGTTGGTTCTCTGGACTTTCCATCTTCAGGTCTTCCAAGACTATAGTGTGTTATATCACTCCCAATAGCATCCTACTAATTTCTATTTTAGGAACTGTGATTCTGCTGCTATGCTACTACTCCATATTGTCGAGCATTCCTGTCTTCTTTGAACTGTCAATGTGCAAGCTGAACTGTGTTCAATAAACATCTTAAACTTTTACAAAGTTGTCTTGGTCACGCCTTCGGGCATCTGTACTAAAGGTCTTCTGCATGTCCAAGAACCCTATACAGCCTCCCAGGTTCACATACACCTCAGCCCCTACAACTGAGGCTTCCTCTGGTCAGCCCCAGCCCTCAGTTGTGACATTTATATTCTGTTGAGCCTGCATACGGTTCTACAAGAGATTTAAAAGTCTCAATTTCATCTTCTATCTCCTGCAGTTCTTTTTTTTCCTGATAATGAGTTAAATCAGGAAAAAAGAGCAAGAGACATTAATATTGTGCCACTCCTCTATAAAATTACCTGATTCCCTTTGAAAGGAGGGTGATTTATTAATCTGTAACCCCCTCTGTATTCATTTATCTGCACAATATTTTTCTAATGAAACTATTTCCCACCATATTTTTCCTTCCTTAATTAGAAGCTTTTCCAATCTATGCATGGCATTATCCAGACTAGTATCAATGAGGTCACCATTACCACAGTTCTTGAAAACATCATCAATTTGGGCTTTCCTCTGTTCCCTATGTGCAAACATGTTAATGCAGCGAGAAACACTTCAATTAGTGCACAACAGATACCCAATACCAAACAGGAAAGAGTAACTCACGCCCTAGCAGCAGCTTTGTACTAAACTCTCAAGAGCACCACTCCTTGGTTAACATCCACAACAAAAACAGTGACAGTGATGGCAATAAACAAATAACGGTGGAAGAATCCGGACCGGATGTGTATCAAAATAAAGGACTCTATGATGAACTATGTGTTCCTGGAATTCAGTACTTGGAGTACAGATTACCAATTAATCTATTAAGTTAAATTAAAGATAGAATTTGTGTCTTTTTGAAGTTTTATACATTGTAAGGATAACAATTGCTAAATGTAATGTGTACAGGTGTGAACATATACTGGAAAATTATCGTTTATATGTATTTGATGTCCAAGGATTCTGATTGGTTGTTGTAGTCACAGTGACAGACTAGTGGGTAGAAATGGCCAACTGGGTTTGTTCTGTGATATGCCCTGAGGAAGGATAGTAATATCCGAAACGCGTTGGTACCTATTTGGCCCCTAGCCGTAAGTTTTTGACCATTTTTTTTTACCCTAATTGAGGACCTATGATCTATAAGAACCGGCTTCCTGAGGGTATATTGTAGAATAAACCCACAACCATTTGGGGTTGTTTTTAATTATGTGTTTTTAATGGATGTAATCTTTTTATATTTTTTTGGAATAAATGTCCTATTCTGGATAAAATTTTATCCAGAGAGTGTCACTAACTGCGGTGATGGATAATATCTGGAATCCTGATGAAATCCGGGTGGTGACACTGAAAACAAACCTTTCAAGGCACATAGGGAATCTAATTGAGGTGAGTGTCCCTAATGAGGGATAGGACGATGTCCAGCAGATGTGGTGTGGAGTTATATGAAGGGATTTAAAGAAACTTTATGATGCACATCTCTTTTTGAAAGGAGGTCAGTCCAGAGGTGCGAGCCCAGTGTATAAAAGAGAATTCTTATTTCCTGTCTTCACTTGAAAATTTCTCTGAGAGGAGAGGACATCTGGGAAGGAACCTCAGAGATAGGGATGTGTATCATCTAGTAGCGCTTGTGGACTACTCTCATTTTTGTTGTGGATGTTAACCAAAGAGTGGTGCTCTTGAGAGTATAGTACAAAGCTGCTGCTAGGGCGCAAGTTACTCTTTTCTGTTTGGCATTGGGTATCTATGGCGAGCGTAGCTCACCACAGAGCCTGCAAGGGGCTTTGTTGCACTTGCCCCCCCACCGGCATTCTGCGGCCAGGATCCCAGCATCAAGATGCCAGTCACCAGTAAAACATACCCAACCCCACATGACACCGCACAGTAGTGTCTGTTATTCAAGTGACACCACACAGTAGTGTCCGTTATTCACAATACAGCACAAATTAGTGTCTGTTACTCACATGACCCGGCATAGTAATGTCCATTATTCACATGACACAGCACAATAGCGGCCATTATTCACATGACATCGCACAGTAGTGTTTATTATTCACATAATACTTCACAGTAGTGTCCATTATTCGCAGGACACCACACAACACTGCCACTGAAACACATTACACCACACATTAGTACTCATTATACACATTGCACCAGACAGTAGTACGTCTTACCAGTGCCAAATTAAGGTCCACATGGGCCTGGAGCTGAAATTTACAAAGGGCCTATTATATGGGGCCACTGAGGGTGTGACTAGTGATGTGGAGGGGCACTCACAGCAGCACCCATTACTATACTCACACAGCTGCACCTGTTGCTACACCCACACCGCAGAACCCGTTACTACACTCATATAGCAGAACCAGTTACTACACTCACACAACAGCTCTCGTTACTACACACACAGCACCCATTACTGCACACACAGCAGCACCCCTTACTGCACACACACACAGCAGCACCCCCTACTACACACACACACAGCAGCACCCCTTACTACACTCAAACAGCAGCACCCCTTACTACACTCACATGGCAGCACCCGTTACGACACTCACACAGCAGAACCCATTACTACACTCACACAACAGCACCCATTACTACATACACAGCAGCACCCCTTACTACACAAACATGGCAGCACCCCTTACTACACACACATGGCTGTACGACTTACTACACACATGGCAGCAGCACCCCTTACTACACACACAGCAGCACCCCTTACTACTACACACACAGGTTGCACCCCTTGCTACACACACATGGCAGCACCTATTACTACACTCACACGGCAGAACCCGTTAACTACCCTCACCTAGCAGTCGTAAGCTATTCACTGATCAATTTCAACATCCCAGTGCCCACTAACACATTCACCTCCCCACCCCACCACATATACAAACAAACAGTACACACACATAAAGTACACACACACCCACATATACACACATAGCACACACTAGACACACATAAAGTACACACACCCACAGTACACACTATACACATAAGAAGTATACATGCCCCCACCACCACATATACACACTCAGTATACACACACACACACACACACACACACACACACCACATATACACTAGAGATGAGCGGGTTCGGTTTCTCTGAAACCGAACCCGCACGAACTTCATGTTTTTTTCACGGGTCCGAGCAGACTCGGATCCTCCCGCCTTGCTCGGTTAACCCGAGCGCGCCCGAACGTCATCATGACGCTGTCGGATTCTCGCGAGACTCGGATTCTATATAAGGAGCCGCGCGTCGCCGCCATTTTCACACGTGCATTGAGATTGATAGGGAGAGGACGTGGCTGGCGTCCTCTCCATTAGAAATTAGATTAGAAGAGAGAGAGAGATTGTGCAGAGTCAGACAGAGTTTACCACAGTGACCAGTGCAGTTGTTGTTAGTTAACTTTTATTTATTTTAATATAATATATCCGTTCTCTGCTATATCCGTTCTCTGCCTGAAAAAACGATACACAGCAGCAGCCAGTCACACAGTGTGACTCAGTCTGTGTGCACTCAGCTCAGCCCAGTGTGCTGCACATCAATGTATAAAAGGCAAAGCTTATAATAATTGTGGGGGAGACTGGGGAGCACTGCAGGTTGTTATAGCAGGAGCCCCCAGGAGTACATAATATTATATTAATTTAAAATTAAACAGTGCACACTTTTGCTGCAGGAGTGCCACTGCCAGTGTGACTAGTGGTGACCAGTGCCTGACCACCAGTATAGTAGTATATTGTTGTATGTATTGTATACTATCTCTTTATCAACCAGTCTATATTAGCAGCAGACACAGTACAGTGCGGTAGTTCACGGCTGTGGCTACCTCTGTGTCGGCAGTCGGAACTCGGCAGGCAGTCCGTCCATCCATAATTGTATTACAATATATACCACCTAACCGTGGTATTTTTTTTTCTTTCTTTATACCGTCGTCATAGTGTCATACTAGTTGTTACGAGTATACTACTATCTCTTTATCAACCAGTGTACAGTGCGGTAGTTCACGGCTGTGGCTACCTCTGTGTCGGCAGTCGGCAGGCAGTCCGTCCATCCATAATTGTATTATTATTATAATATATACCACCTAACCGTGGTTTTTTTTTCATTCTTTATACCGTCGTCATAGTGTCATACTAGTTGTTACGAGTATACTACTATCTCTTTATCAACCAGTGTACAGTGCGGTAGTTCACGGCTGTGGCTACCTCTGTGTCGGCAGTCGGCAGGCAGTCCGTCCATCCATAATTGTATTATTATTATAATATATACCACCTAACCGTGGTTTTTTTTTCATTCTTTATACCGTCGTCATAGTGTCATACTAGTTGTTACGAGTATACTACTATCTCTTTATCAACCAGTGTACAGTGCGGTAGTTCACGGCTGTGGCTACCTCTGTGTCGGCAGTCGGCAGGCAGTCCGTCCATCCATAATTGTATTATTATTATAATATATACCACCTAACCGTGGTTTTTTTTTCATTCTTTATACCGTCGTCATAGTGTCATACTAGTTGGTACGAGTATACTACTATCTCTTTATCAACCAGTGTACAGTGCGGTAGTTCACGGCTGTGGCTACCTCTGTGTCGGCAGTCGGCAGGCAGTCCGTCCATCCATAATTGTATTATTATTATAATATATACCACCTAACCGTGGTTTTTTTTTCATTCTTTATACCGTCGTCATAGTGTCATACTAGTTGTTACGAGTATACTACTATCTCTTTATCAACCAGTGTACAGTGCGGTAGTTCACGGCTGTGGCTACCTCTGTGTCGGCAGTCGGCAGGCAGTCCGTCCATCCATAATTGTATTATTATTATAATATATACCACCTAACCGTGGTTTTTTTTTCATTCTTTATACCGTCGTCATAGTGTCATACTAGTTGTTACGAGTATACTACTATCTCTTTATCAACCAGTGTACAGTGCGGTAGTTCACGGCTGTGGCTACCTCTGTGTCGGCAGTCGGCAGGCAGTCCGTCCATCCATAATTGTATTATTATTATAATATATACCACCTAACCGTGGTTTTTTTTTCATTCTTTATACCGTCGTCATAGTGTCATACTAGTTGTTACGAGTATACTACTATCTCTTTATCAACCAGTGTACAGTGCGGTAGTTCACGGCTGTGGCTACCTCTGTGTCGGCAGTCGGCAGGCAGTCCGTCCATCCATAATTGTATTATTATTATAATATATACCACCTAACCGTGGTTTTTTTTTCATTCTTTATACCGTCGTCATAGTGTCATACTAGTTGTTACGAGTATACTACTATCTCTTTATCAACCAGTGTACAGTGCGGTAGTTCACGGCTGTGGCTACCTCTGTGTCGGCACTCGGCAGGCAGTCCGTCCATCCATAATTGTATTATTATTATAATATATACCACCTAACTGTGGTATTTTTTTTTCTTTCTTTATACCGTCGTCATAGTGTCATACTAGTTGTTACGAGTATACTACTATCTCTTTATCAACCAGTGTACAGTGCGGTAGTTCACGGCTGTGGCTACCTCTGTGTCGGCAGTCGGCAGGCAGTCCGTCCATCCATAATTGTATTATTATTATAATATATACCACCTAACCGTGGTTTTTTTATACCACCTAACCGTGGCAGTCCGTCCATAATTGTATACTAGTATCCAATCCATCCATCTCCATTGTTTACCTGAGGTGCCTTTTAGTTCTGCCTATAAAATATGGAGAACAAAAAAGTTGAGGTTCCAAAATTAGGGAAAGATCAAGATCCACTTCCACCTCGTGCTGAAGCTGCTGCCACTAGTCATGGCCGAGACGATGAAATGCCAGCAACGTCGTCTGCCAAGGCCGATGCCCAATGTCATAGTACAGAGCATGTCAAATCCAAAACACCAAATATCAGAAAAAAAAGGACTCCAAAACCTAAAATAAAATTGTCGGAGGAGAAGCGTAAACTTGCCAATATGCCATTTACCACACGGAGTGGCAAGGAACGGCTGAGGCCCTGGCCTATGTTCATGGCTAGTGGTTCAGCTTCACATGAGGATGGAAGCACTCAGCCTCTCGCTAGAAAAATGAAACGACTCAAGCTGGCAAAAGCACAGCAAAGAACTGTGCGTTCTTCGAAATCCCAAATCCACAAGGAGAGTCCAATTGTGTCAGTTGCGATGCCTGACCTTCCCAACACTGGACGTGAAGAGCATGCGCCTTCCACCATTTGCACGCCCCCTGCAAGTGCTGGAAGGAGCACCCGCAGTCCAGTTCCTGATAGTGAGATTGAAGATGTCAGTGTTGAAGTCCACCAGGATGCGGAGGATATGGGTGTTGCTGGCGCTGGGGAGGAAATTGACCAGGAGGATTCTGATGGTGAGGTGGTTTGTTTAAGTCAGGCACCCGGGGAGACACCTGTTGTCCGTGGGAGGAATATGGCCGTTGACATGCCAGGTGAAAATACCAAAAAAATCAGCTCTTCGGTGTGGAGGTATTTCACCAGAAATGCGGACAACAGGTGTCAAGCCGTGTGTTCCCTTTGTCAAGCTGTAATAAGTAGGGGTAAGGACGTTAACCACCTCGGAACATCCTCCCTTATACGTCACCTGCAGCGCATTCATAATAAGTCAGTGACAAGTTCAAAAACTTTGGGTGACAGCGGAAGCAGTCCACTGACCAGTAAATCCCTTCCTCTTGTAACCAAGCTCACGCAAACCACCCCACCAACTCCCTCAGTGTCAATTTCCTCCTTCCCCAGGAATGCCAATAGTCCTGCAGGCCATGTCACTGGCAAGTCTGACGAGTCCTCTCCTGCCTGGGATTCCTCCGATGCATCCTTGCGTGTAACGCCTACTGCTGCTGGCGCTGCTGTTGTTGCCGCTGGGAGTCGATGGTCATCCCAGAGGGGAAGTCGTAAGCCCACTTGTACTACTTCCAGTAAGCAATTGACTGTTCAACAGTCCTTTGCGAGGAAGATGAAATATCACAGCAGTCATCCTACTGCAAAGCGGATAACTGAGGCCTTGGCATCCTGGGTGGTGAGAAACGTGGTTCCGGTATCCATCATTACTGCAGAGCCAACTAGAGACTTGTTGGAGGTACTGTGTCCCCGGTACCAAATACCATCTAGGTTCCATTTCTCTAGGCAGGCGATACCGAAAATGTACACAGACCTCAGAAAAAGAGTCACCAGTGTCCTAAAAAATGCAGCTGTACCCAATGTCCACTTAACCACGGACATGTGGACAAGTGGAGCAGGGCAGGGTCAGGACTATATGACTGTGACAGCCCACTGGGTAGATGTATGGACTCCCGCCGCAAGAACAGCAGCGGCGGCACCAGTAGCAGCATCTCGCAAACGCCAACTCTTTCCTAGGCAGGCTACGCTTTGTATCACCGCTTTCCAGAATACGCACACAGCTGAAAACCTCTTACGGCAACTGAGGAAGATCATCGCGGAATGGCTTACCCCAATTGGACTCTCCTGTGGATTTGTGGCATCGGACAACGCCAGCAATATTGTGTGTGCATTAAATATGGGCCAATTCCAGCACGTCCCATGTTTTGCACATACCTTGAATTTGGTGGTGCAGAATTTTTTAAAAAACGACAGGGGCGTGCAAGAGATGCTGTCGGTGGCCAGAAGAATTGCGGGACACTTTCGGCGTACAGGCACCACGTACAGAAAACTGGAGCACCACCAAAAACTACTGAACCTGCCCTGCCATCATCTGAAGCAAGAAGTGGTAACGAGGTGGAATTCAACCCTCTATATGCTTCAGAGGTTGGAGGAGCAGCAAAAGGCCATTCAAGCCTATACAATTGAGCACGATATAGTAGGTGGAATGCACCTGTCTCAAGTGCAGTGGAGAATGATTTCAACGTTGTGCAAGGTTCTGATGCCCTTTGAACTTGCCACACGTGAAGTCAGTTCAGACACTGCCAGCCTGAGTCAGATCATTCCCCTCATCAGGCTTTTGCAGAAGAAGCTGGAGGCATTGAAGAAGGAGCTAACACGGAGCGATTCCGCTAGGCATGTGGGACTTGTGGATGCAGCCCTTAATTCGCTTAACAAGGATTCACGGGTGGTCAATCTGTTGAAATCAGAGCACTACATTTTGGCCACCGTGCTCGATCCTAGATTTAAAGCCTACCTTGGATCTCTCTTTCCGGCAGACACAGGTCTGCTGGGGTTGAAAGACCTGCTGGTGACAAAATTGTCAAGTCAAGCGGAACGCGACCTGTCAACATCTCCTCCTTCACATTCTCCCGCAACTGGGGGTGCGAGGAAAAGGCTCAGAATTCCGAGCCCACCCGCTGGCGGTGATGCAGGGCAGTCTGGAGCGACTGCTGATGCTGACATCTGGTCCGGACTGAAGGACCTGACAACGATTACGGACATGTCGTCTACTGTCACTGCATATGATTCTCTCAACATTGATAGAATGGTGGAGGATTATATGAGTGACCGCATCCAAGTAGGCACGTCACACAGTCCGTACTTATACTGGCAGGAAAAAGAGGCAATTTGGAGGCCCTTGCACAAACTGGCTTTATTTTACCTAAGTTGCCCTCCCACAAGTGTGTACTCCGAAAGAGTGTTTAGTGCCGCCGCTCACCTTGTCAGCAATCGGCGTACGAGGTTACATCCAGAAAATGTGGAGAAGATGATGTTCATTAAAATGAATTATAATCAATTCCTCCGCGGAGACATTGACCAGCAGCAATTGCCTCCACAAAGTACACAGGGAGCTGAGATGGTGGATTCCAGTGGGGACGAATTGATAATCTGTGAGGAGGGGGATGTACACGGTGATATATCGGAGGGTGAAGATGAGGTGGACATCTTGCCTCTGTAGAGCCAGTTTGTGCAAGGAGAGATTAATTGCTTCTTTTTTGGGGGGGGTCCAAACCAACCCGTCATATCAGTCACAGTCGTGTGGCAGACCCTGTCACTGAAATGATGGGTTGGTTAAAGTGTGCATGTCCTGTTTTGTTTATACAACATAAGGGTGGGTGGGAGGGCCCAAGGATAATTCCATCTTGCACCTCTTTTTTCTTTTCTTTTTCTTTGCATCATGTGCTGATTGGGGAGGGTTTTTTGGAAGGGACATCCTGCGTGACACTGCAGTGCCACTCCTAGATGGGCCTGGTGTTTGTGTCGGCCACTAGGGTCGCTAATCTTACTCACACAGCTACCTCATTGCGCCTCTTTTTTTCTTTGCGTCATGTGCTGTTTGGGGAGGGTTTTTTGGAAGGGACATCCTGCGTGACACTGCAGTGCCACTCCTAGATGTGCCCGGTGTTTGTGTCGGCCACTAGGGTCGCTAATCTTACTCACACAGTCAGCTACCTCATTGCGCCTCTTTTTTTCTTTGCGTCATGTGCTGTTTGGGGAGGGTTTTTTGGAAGGGCCATCCTGCGTGACACTGCAGTGCCACTCCTAGATGGGCCCGGTGTTTGTGTCGGCCACTAGGGTCGCTAATCTTACTCACACAGCTACCTCATTGCGCCTCTTTTTTTCTTTGCGTCATGTGCTGTTTGGGGAGGGTTTTTTGGAAGGGCCATCCTGCGTGACACTGCAGTGCCACTCCTAGATGGGCCCGGTGTTTGTGTCGGCCACTAGGGTCGCTAATCTTACTCACACAGCTACCTCATTGCGCCTCTTTTTTTCTTTGCGTCATGTGCTGTTTGGGGAGGGTTTTTTGGAAGGGACATCCTGCGTGACACTGCAGTGCCACTCCTAGATGGGCCCGGTGTTTGTGTCGGCCACTAGGGTCGCTTATCTTTCTCACACAGTCAGCTACCTCATTGCGCCTCTTTTTTTCTTTGCGTCATGTGCTGTTTGGGGAGGGTTTTTTGGAAGGGACATCCTGCGTGACACTGCAGTGCCACTCCTAGATGGGCCCGGTGTTTGTGTCGGCCACTAGGGTCGCTAATCTTACTCACACAGCTACCTCATTGCGCCTCTTTTTTTCTTTGCGTCATGTGCTGTTTGGGGAGGGTTTTTTGGAAGGGACATCCTGCGTGACACTGCAGTGCCACTCCTAGATGGGCCCGGTGTTTGTGTCGGCCACTAGGGTCGCTTATCTTACTCACACAGCGACCTCGGTGCAAATTTTAGGACTAAAAATAATATTGTGAGGTGTGATGTGTTCAGAATAGGCTGAAAATGAGTGTAAATTATGTTTTTTGAGGTTAATAATACTTTGGGATCAAAATTACCCCCAAATTCTATGATTTAAGCTGTTTTTTAGGGTTTTTTGAAAAAAACACCCGAATCCAAAACACACCCGAATCCGACAAAAAAAATTCGGTGAGGTTTTGCCAAAACGCGGTCGAACCCAAAACACGGCCGCGGAACCGAACCCAAAACCAAAACACAAAACCCGAAAAATTTCCGGCGCTCATCTCTAATATACACACACACACAGTACAAACTACACACACACACACACACACACACATAAAGTACACACACCTCCACCACCACATATACATACACACAGTACACATTATATCCACACACAAAGTACACACAAACACCCCCACCTTACCATATACACACAAACACAGTTTACTTTAAAAATCTGTTGTAATCCAATTTATTTATTAAGATATAATGCATTAAAACTCCATATTATTTACAGTTTATATGGTTTATATAATGCTGATGGTCCTACTACTGGTATACATAGACAGTACAATACATGACAAAAACAAGAAACATTTAAAATGCCATTTGAATAATGCGATGGCAAGAAGGAATATTTTTGCTGTCCTATTTGATTGGAGAAAAATCTGAATACAGGTAGATACGCATTATGCGGTTTACTCTCCCTTCAGCGCTTTTGTACCTCTACAAACAGGTAAAAACAGGGAAAAATGTATTCCTTAGGATGAATTCCTTAGAAAAAATAGGGGAAAACAGGGCTTTTTCTCCAATCAAATAGGACAGCAGAAATATTACTTCTTGCCACTGCATTATTCAAATAGCATTTTAAATGTTTTAATGTTTTTTGTTTTTTTGTCATGTATTGTACTGTCTATGTATGTATACTGGTATTAGGATTATCTACTCTACCTACGCAACCACATGACCCCCCCCCCCCCCCCCTCGGACAACCAGAAGTGGACGGACGTTTAACAGCTCCAGGTAACGGAGCTGTGAGCTGAGACGGCAGCATGTGTAGAAGACCAGGAGCATGTGCATTGCCAGCAACCACTCTACAACACACCCGGTGGCTCATAGCCTGCACACCAAAGTCACAGCCTTCTCCCCAGATCCATCGGACAGGTAGGAGGTGCGAGCACCCGCTCCTATAAACACTATCAGCTTGCTGCATCAATGAAATCTCAAATTAGAATTACACTTAATGGAAGTTCAGTTGGAAGTGCACATACTATTAGACCAGGACCTAAAAAGCATTCCTGGTACCATTATTATGAGAAAACTCAGTTCATAAAAGACTGCCTATATATCTTTATTTGATAACCTCATTATTTATTTCCCTGCCTGTGTATGAGTTATGTCACTTCCACACAAAGCCACGCCCCTTTTTTGCATAATGTTCCTTTGTAACACACTTTCTGGCCCACGGCACCAAAATATTTAGTTATGGCTCTGCACCTTAATTTGTGTTTTCAATATAATATCAACCACTACCCGTATATTACGTGAACAGAAGATGCACAAATGTTGCTATTTATCTATTTATAACAAACATGGGGCAGATGTAATGATGCCTGAGTTTGGCGGCCGTGCGGGATGCCAGCTGAACTCAGACATTTATTTTTTAAGGGATAATAACTTACAAGGCAAAACCATGCCTTGCAAGTTATTGCCCCTTTAAAGAGTCCGCTTTCAGCCGGTATCCCACACAGCCGCCAAACTCAGGCATCATTACATCCGGCCCATGATGTCAGTAAGGAAAGAGCCACTATATGATATGACCTTATCTATCTTGGTACATACAACGCAGGATGTCAGCTATGAATTATGCCATGCTTACATTTGATGTGCAGATTGAATCTTGTAGATTATCCATTTTCCATTGTGATCTGTTAAAATGGATACACACTATAAGAAAATTGATCACTATCCAAAAAACACTCCAGTACGATGAGTGATTATTACTTCTTGCTCAGTGTGTACTCTACAATGGGATTGGGATGTCGGGAAGGAGATAGCCTGTGCAACGCCCTATACTCCACCTCCCTTATCTGACCATTGCAGGAGCGTTTGAAACCATTTATCAGGTAATGCTCCTGCATACAACCTATGCAATTTTTGGGCCAATCAGACAATTATTAGCTGATCCACTCGAATTGGATAGCGTGTACTCGGCTTAAAAGCAGATTTCTTTATAATATCAAGTGTAACAATTACAGTTAGTAATTACAATTAGTAGAAGATTATTGCAAACACACATTGTTATATATTCTCCAAGCTGTACAAAACACTAAGAACACATTAAATTAGAACAATAATTTGCATGTGATTCAGGGGCAGATTTATTAAGCCTAGTGAAGTGATAAATTGCACTGAGATAAAGTACCAGCCAATCACGTCCTAACTACCATGTCACAGGCTGGGTTTGAAAAATGACAGTTAGGAGCTGACTGGTTGGTGCTTTATCACCTTCCACTTTATCACTTCACTGAGCTTAATAAATCTGCCCCACAGTTACTAAATTACAGTTAACCCAATAAATTTAACTAAAGCACTGACTTCAGAACCAGACTCTGTAAATCTGATGTTCCTGATTATGATATATGCTAGATAATAACTTATTGACCACATTACTTGTCACTATTCTCAAGTATCTACAGTATACCATAACTGAGTTTTTTTATGTTTTGCAGCTTTATGGATATAACAAAAGTTACATAACCACATTGCTGCATGAGAGGCCCTTTATACAATACTTTCCTTCTTCAGCTAAATATTTGCTTGAATTTGTGACTGCTCAGTTGGTTATCCCCACAGCAAAGGGTAAACAGAACGTAGGGCACTAAAGTAGTACTGTACTTGCATTCATGTATATTTAAATATAGCTTCCTCTCCA